>NC_057804.1:238716792-238802509 GCF_018294505.1 Triticum aestivum
CCCCTGGTTCCGTTTAGATGCTGACCGCGCTGTAATTTGGTCGCTTAGGGGAAGTTCGACGGAACGGGGCGACGCGGGCCCGTCGGCGGCGGAGAGCGTGCTCTGCGCGTGCCGTGCCACGGCGACGGTGCTGCATGCGTGCGCTAGCAAGGAGGTGGCCACGCGGAGCCACCAGGACGCTTGGGCGGCGCCGAATGGCATTGTGTCGCCGTTCTGCTTCCTGTCGGCCGCTACGGCGCTACGGCCGCCGCAAGAGACGCCGGCGTAGGCGGGCTAGGGCGCCACCGATGCCAGGAAGGTGCCAAGCGCGCGTGTGAGGCTCCGGACAAGCAAGCCTGGCCGTGAGCTACGTGCCAAGCGCACTATGAGCTCGTGACTGAAGTTACTGACGAAGATCGACACTAAACTTCTGAATTTCTGAAAGTGAACAGCACTAGCGCATGCAAGGTGTTCGACAGAATGATTCTAGTGTGTAGAGGTCTCCCCTTGAGCTGGTTTTTGGTGGAGGGGCCTCTCATTGCACCTGGAGGCAGCCTGAATATTTGTAGAATTTTTGGAGGGGTGTAGATATGGTTTTCACCAAATTTGGCAAATCTGGTCCAAACTTGCAGTGAGTGAATTTTGAAATATTTGAACAGGAGAAGAGTGGATCAAGATGGTTCTGGGTTGTGGGTACAAAGGACTATCCAGGGGTGTTGAGTTGAGGTCAAAATGCACAAGCATTGGGGTACTTGCTTTGCAATCCACCTATGCTCAAAAGAAAAGACAGAATTATTTTGGGAGGAGAAATAGTTGGAATAAAGTCCAAAAATGGATTTTATTAGTTTGGACAGAATGTTTGGGTTGAACTATAGTGGGAGGAGAGGTTTTGGGAAAATTTCACCATAGGAGGCATGGTAAAATTTTGAAGGGATCAAAACCAAATAAAAGCCCAAAACTAAAAGGGTTTTCATTTTAAAAGAAACCAAATCCAAGAAAAGGATTTTGAGAGGGCAAACTTAGAAGATGGTTTTTAGGAAGGGTTTAAATGACCTCCTTTCAAACCAAGCAAGGCTCTTATGAAAAACAAAACACCAAAATTTTGGAGTGTCACAAGAGCCCGACGGGCACCTTCAATACAGGCGGAGTGCTTGATGACTTCAACCCATGGACACGCATCCACCAGCCGCCACACCAGGCCGAAGTAGCTCCCAGGCATGGCCTCCTTGGGCCACAGCTGAACTATGAGGCCCTTCATGGCCTGTTCGGCCACCTTGTGGAGCTCGACCAGCTGCTTCAGCTGGTCGCTAAGGGGCACCGGATGTCCGACCTCAGCATACTGAGACCAGAAGACCTTCTCCGTCGAGCTCCCCTCCTCGGCCCTATAGAAAGCGGCAGCATCGGACACGCTGAGGGGCAGATCTGCGAACGCTCCTGGAGAGCTCCGAATTCGGGTAAGTGATAGGTAATTCACACTCACATGCTTACTATGCATGAAAAATGCCTTACCCGCCGCTATTTTCTTCAACGCCTCGATTTCCTGGAGGGCCTTGTAGGCTTTGGCCTTAGCGGCTTTGGCACTCTCAAGAGCCGATGCAAGCTCGGACTCTCGAGTCTTCGAGTCCCGCTCCAAACTCTCATGTTTTTCCACGAGAGCCTGGAGCTCTTGCTGTACCTCCGCCACCCGCGCCTCCTGCTTTTCTCGCTCGGTGCGCTCCGCGGCCGCATTACGTTCGGCCGTGGACACCGCCTCCTTTAGGGTCGCCACCTCGTTCATGGCCCGTGCAATACCCACGTTATCCTTGTCATTCTTCTTGCAACCAAATCCTTTTCTGTAAGGTACAATTTTAATAAGGTGTTACTCACCTTCCTTGTCCTCGAGCTGCTTCTTGGCACGGCCAAGCTCGTTCTCGGACCGCTCGAGGCTTCGCTTCAAAGTATTGACCTCCGCAGTCAGTACGGCAGAGGTCAGCAGCACAGCCTGCAATCCCGTATTGACATATTTTTTATGACTCCTACGTATATCCTTTTAGATCCTCAGTCCGGCTTTTCTCTCCGAACACCGAACCGAGCATCAGGGGCTACTGTCTATGGGGTACAATTTTACGTATATCAAAATTCTTACCTCAAAGCCTGTTAGCAAGCTGCTGCAGGCTTCGGTCAGCCAGCTCTTGGTGAGCTGAACCTTCTGAATCACTGCACTCATGACGGTGCGGTGTTCCTCTTCGATGGAAGCGCCGTTGAGCGCCTCCAGCAAGCTATCCGGCGCCTCCGGTTGGATGGAGGCCGCCGGTGTCACGGTCTTGCCCTTCTTATGAAGGGGCCGCCCGCCGGACTCCGGAGCCACTACAGGTTCCGGTGCGGAGTCCGGTGCAAAGTCCGGGAGGTTGCCCTGCGGCACCTCCGGGGCCTCCTCCTCCTGGAGGGTCCCTTCCCGAGATCCCACCTCGGCATCATCCGCATCACGGGGGGAGGAGGCGGTCGGAAAGGAATCCATATCCGATGCACCCAAGGACCCGCTCGACAAAGTGGGAAGATCATCCTTGGGCGGACTGCAGGGTTGCATGCGGCATTAGAAAGACACCATGCGGCGAAAAGAAAAATCATGAAGTTATTCGGGAGTCCGGATACTTACGATCTCACTAGGGGCTTGGCCCTTGGAGGCCAGTCCTCGTCGTCATCGCCGGCGTTGGCAGAGCAGTCCGGGGGAAGAGTCCTTCCCTTCTTGGACCCTTCGGCCTCCCTCGTTGGGGAGGCCTTTCTTTTCTTCCCTCCCCCCGCTGGGGGAGAGGCCTCTTTCTTCTCCTCCTCGCCTTCGTGGGAGGAGTCCGCCTCGGTGTCATCGTCCGATGACACCTGAAAACGGGAACTCTTTCAAGTGCCCGTGGCCTTCTTCTTGGCCTTCTTCTCCGGCACCACGTGGGGTGCCGGAGCCAGCAGCCCCGTTAAGCGGGCGTCCGCTGGGTCTCCTGGCAAAGGGGCCGGACAGATAGTCTGCTTGGCCTTCTTTAGCCAGTCCTGTCAAAGGAGAGGGAGTCCACATAGAGTCAAACTATGGAAAACAAGTGTCCCGTAAAGGGCAAAATCGCTTACCTCGCTAGCCGGACGCTGCGAGCTGAATCCGCGATCTTTGGTAGCGGATGCGGGAGCCTCGGCGCCCTTAAACAGCACCCTCTAGGCCTCTTCGTACGTAGTGTCAAAGAGCCCGCTTAAAGTCTGGTGCTGCGCCGGATCGAACTCCCACATATTGAAGTCCCATTGTTGGCACGGGAGAATCTAGCGGATGAGCATGACCTGGACTACGTTGACAAGCTTGAGCTTCTTTTTCACTAGCTTTTGGATGCAGGCTTGAAGTCCGGTCAGCTCCTCCGAATCACCCCATGTCCGGCCACTCTCTTTCCAGGAGGTGAGCCGTATGGGGATGCCAGATCTGAATTCGGGGGCCGCTGCCCATTCAGGGTCACGCGGCTCAATGATGTAGAACCACCCCAATTGCCACCCCTTAATGGTTTCCATGAAGGTGCCTTCGAGCCAAGTAACGTTGGGCATCTTGCCCACCATGGCGCCTCCGCACTCCGCTTGGCTGCCCTTCACAACCTTCGGCTTGACACTAAAGGTCTTGAGCCACAAGCCGAAGTGGGGCTGCATGCAAAGGAAGGCCTCACACACGACGATAAACACCGAGATGTTGAGGATGAAATTCGGGGCCAGATCATGGAAATCCAGGCCGTAGTAGAACATGAGCCCCCGGACAAAGGGATGGAGTGGGAAGCCCGGTCCGCGGAGGAAATGGGAAAGGAATACTACCCGCTCATGGGGCCTGAGGGTGGGGATGAGCTCCCCCTCGTCGGGGAGCAGGTGCGCGATGTCGCTGGACAGATATCCGGCGCTGCGCAGCTCCTGGATATGCCCCTCCATCACAGAGGAGGCCATCCACTTGCCTCCCGCTCCGGACATAGTGGGAGAAGGTTGAGGTGAGATGTGCGGACTTGGGCGCTGGAGCTCGAGTTCACGGAGATGGATAAGCAAAGGAGGAAGAAGGCATAGGTAAAAGGGTTGGATCTTTATCCCCTTATATGGGCGGACAAAACCATACGTCCCCACCGGCCTGATAAAACTCGCTTATCTCCCAAGCGCCGCAATCAATGGCGCGGTTGGGTTACCCACGTCCGTATTGATGGGAATCCCGGAATAAGGGGAACACGATCTCTGCTTCGACAAGACGTGCCAAGGAAACCGCTTCGCTAAACGCGCTGAGGTGGTATAATAAAAACAATTCGAGTAAAGGCTTGGTGGTGGTGTGACGTCACGCCACAAAATACGTCAGCAGATTGAACTTGTGTAAATATTATTCTCTCTACGGAGGTATGTGGAATTTATTTTGCAGAGCCGGACACTATCCTGGTGTTCACAATCTTCTATAAATTATTCGGACGAGGAACCCGCCTTGCAATGCCGAAGACAATATGTGCGCTGGACTCGTCGTCATTGAAGCCTGCTTCAGGGGCTACTAAGGGAGTCCTGGACTAGGGGGTGTCCGGATAGCCGAACTATCATCATCGGCCGGACTCCAAGACTATGAAGATACAAGATTGAAGACTTCGTCCCGTGTGCAGATGGGACTTTCCTTGGCATGGAAGGCAAGCTTGGCAATACGGATATGTAGATCTCCTACCATTGTAACCGACTCTGTGTAACCCTAGCCCTCTCCGGTGTCTATATAAAACGGATGGCTTTAGTCCATAGGATGAACAACAATCATACCATAGGCTAGCTTCTAGGGTTTAGCCTCCTTGATCTCGTGGTAGATCTACTCTTGTAATACCCACATCATCAATATCAATCGAGCAGGACATAGGGTTTTACCTCCATCAAGAGGGCCCGAACCTGGGTAAAACATCGTGTCCCTTGTCTCCTGTTACCATCCGCCTAGATGCACGTTCGGGACCCCCTACCCGAGATCCGCCGGTTTTGACACCGACAGCTGCCAAGCACAAGAAGAAGCACACTGTGGCCCAGACTGAAGCTCCACGGTGGGAAGAACATCCCATTGTCTTCCCAGCCAACATGACAGGCTCGAAGCCTAAGGTCTCCACAGTGGCTTCTGATCAGTAGAAAACCAAGGCAGCTAAAGCCGAAGCCAGAAAGCGCAAAATCAAGCGCACCACTGATGATGCACCACCCCCCAAGAAGAGAAAAACCAAGAAGAGAGATCGGGTTGCTCCCACAGAGCCCCTTATAGTTGAACCCATTGCTTTCGCACACCCTGACCCTGACAATCAAGAGCGTTAGTTGATCATTCATGAGTCTGCTTCCACAGAGGCTCCTGAAGCTCAAGAAGTTCTAGTCGTTGACCCCATCGCGACTGAAGACATTGGTCCTCACGACAATGTAGAAGATGATGTAGTTCCTCCTCAGATTGAGCATCCGACGGTATCATCGCCTGTTCTCACAAACATCAAGCTCATCAGTATTGGTCGTCCTTTGACGCCAATCTCTCAAGATGCCTCGTGGGCTGATCGCCCCCAACCAGCAACCCCAAGTCAAGATTCACCAAGTACACCCCGTCCTCCACCAGCGCAAGCCACCAGTCCATTAGTGAATGATGATAACTACATGGAGACAACACCTTCTCCAAAGGCGTTGCCCGTGTTTCAACCACTTCGCAAAGGTCTCAAGCCCTCTCACTCCATGAGCACCATCACAGAAGAGGACTCAAACCAGTCTAGCTCAGTGGCACGTCAAGTTTTCCCTTAAGAAAATCCTTCTATGACGGTTCCCTCGTCTGAAGCAAATGTTGCTGAAGAGAATCCGGCTGCATCAGCCGAAGAAAGACAAGAAGAAGAACATGTTGCTACTCCCGCTACCACCCAAGAGGTTGTTCTTGAGGAGAACGTATCTATGCCCGACCCTCCAGCTCCTCAAGTGGAGGTTGAGAATCATGAGGCAGACACTAATAACACCTCTGAAGCCAATAACATTGTCATGGCTGAAGACAATGTGGCGCCTGGAGTGAACACTGTGCTTGAAGCCACTATTGCTCCTACAACGAATGTGCAGCCTAACGCCTCTGCTGATGCCACTGCTCCTATTCTGCCACTAAGGCCCCACACCATTGAGCACGCATTCTACCAAGGCGATCTTGTTCCTGTCAGATGGCCCATTCTGGTTCCTCCGCCTGCTCCTGGACTGCAATTTGACTATCATGTGGAGCACAGGCCTCAGGTTCATAAGCCAAAACCATGGCTGCCAAGGTTCCCATGTACTGCATTGGCACCAGGCTCATTCAATGTCAACGACTTCATTGCACACAACACCTTCTTCGATTCTGGCAAGAATCCATATTCCAAGCCAAGAATATCATCAGATCGGTTCTGGAGCTACCAGCAGCGCAGCTACTACTCCTATATTCTATACAATCAGGAGCGCATATTTCCTCATATGCATCTGGACACTGAAGCCATTGCTGTTCTGCCCTGCCTAGAAGAAGCCCTTGACTGCTTTCGTGATGCTGGCCTTCTACAGTTTGTCACTGACAAGGAACATTGGAATGAAGAGCTTCTACTGCAATTCTATGCAACCCTCCACATTCGCGGCTACAACAGGGATACAACGACATGGGTCCTTAAGTGGATGACGGGCAACGTTCATCATGAAGCCAAAGCCTTTGATCTCATTGAGCTTACCGGCCTCTCCACTCCAGGCGAACTGTATGAACCTGGTTGTCAGCTTCAGCGCGATGCATTGGAGAGCATCTTCCAGTAGCTAGAGCCCAACATGAGCCAGATGCTTAGTATGATGAAGCCACTGCCCCAGGATGCTGAGTATCCCAAGGAATTCCTTGTTGAAGACCTAGAGTATCTGCCCCGTACTATCTATCATATCATTAGGCGAACTCAATGGCCCATCAAAGGGCATTCATCCTCAGCAAAGCTTGAAGGTGCAATGAAGACATTGGTCTTCTACATTCTAAATGGAAAAAGCTTCAACACTCAAGATTTCTTCATTCGCTAGTTTGCTGCATCTGAGTCTGACATTTTTGGTCTGAAGTTCTATGCTCCTTGGATCATTTGTCTGATCAAGCTCCACTCTGCCATTGACTATCAGCCATTTGCTCTTAACCATCTCATATTTTTACCAGAAGTTGATATGTCCATTGAAGCCATTTACCTAGAGCCTGCCAAGGAAGCACTATATCTCCACAATATAGATCTTCAGAGCTTTCCCCAACATGTTGAAGGTATTTAGGTTGCTTCTTGTGTTTATCCACTGGCCGGCAACACTCGCCGTGCACGCACTGAAGCCACTAAAAGCACCATTGCTCCAAGGCCTCGGAAGCGCTCTCGTGTGCTCAATGACCGAGAGCTTCTCGTGGCCTTGCATCAAAAGCATGACAAGCATCACTACTGGATGAAGCATCAAATGCAAAGCTTCTTGGTGGATGTCAATCACATTTGCAATCTTGCCACCAAGAATGCCTTTGTCAACCATGAAACCTGTCGGAGGTCTTGGAAGAGTCTGACATTGCTAAGTGCTGAAGCTGATCTTCAAGACGATGGCTTCACTAAGAGATTCAAGTTCGACTCCACTCCTCCCAGGAATGATGTCTTACGTTGAACCCCGTCTCTTGAAGACTCAGAGTACTCCTCCTTCGCAGCAACTGTGAATGCTAGAGTCTTGGATGACGCAGATGATGCTACCTCACCACCTCCAACCTCAGCGTGTGTCGACACTGCACCAAGTTCTTGTGCACCACCAAACCTCAACGATGACCCTGCTACTCCACCTACTCCTCCTGGGAACGAGTAGAGCCCTATGTCTTCAAACCTTTTTGGTCCTTACTGACAAAAGGGGGAGAAGCATAGGTTTATAGTCTTCAAGCGGGTCCTGATGGGTGGTTGATATACTTTTTGCCTAGCGCTTACAACTCTCGTTTTGCTACATTTGGTTCTTTGAGTTGTAACACTTGAACATGATGGTTGTCTGCTACTTTTTCTGCTATTCTGTGTGATGCGATGATAAATTCCGCATATGCGATGATAAATCCCGCATGAAATCATTCCGCAGACGTCCATTTTTCATTATGCATGTCATTATTCCTGTGTATCTATTCATGCATGATGTATTGCCTTCATATGGTGAAGAAGATCTCCACAAGTACAACCTGCCATGTGCATTTGCATTCCAACACAAACCAATTATATGCACATCTTCAGGGGGAGCCTTTTTGCCATCTATGAAGAAAATATCTTAATCCTTACAATTTCACATACTTTTATCCCCGTTGAAAACTTCAACCAGTTTGTCATCAATCACCAAAAAGGGGGAGATTGTAAGTGCATCTAGTGCCACTAGTTGGTTTTGGAGTATTGACGACAAACTTGGTTGAGGGACTAATGTGTTTGTGATGATTGCAGGATAACACAGGTAGTAGTCCCTCCTTGATTCGGTTTACCTACCAAAGATGACCCCTAAAAATTTGTGAAGACATTGAAGACAATGGTGGCCTGTGAAGATATTCACATTGAAGACTATGACACGAGAAGACACTAAGTGAAGACTATGGAGCACGAAGACTTAGTTGTTTCGTTGTTTCCTTTTCTTCTTTGTTGAGTCATAGAAACCACTGCACTGTTAAGTGGGGTCCAAGTGAACAAAGTCTGAGTGACTGAAGTGATGCTCAAACCAAATCCTATGTCTTCGAGCGAAGACAATGAGAGCAAATCTTATCCTGTGTCGGATAAGTTAGCTTTACTTGCAGCCCAAGTCAAGCTGCCGCATGTGTTTGAAATCTGACCGTTGTGACACGTGTCATTTCCTTAGTGACCCAGGGTCATTTCGGACAAATCCGGTCGGGTTGCCCAGTGGATATAAATAGCCCACCCCCTACACCATAAATTGGTGGCTGCTCAGAGTTAGTACACGGCTTTTGTCGTTTGAGAGCAACCCACCACCGAAGCTTTCGAGAGAGAATCCTTGCGAGGACAAAGCCCAAACCACCCAGAGCCCAGAGAGTGTTTGGCATCACTGAAGTCTTTTTGTCCGCGTGATCTGAAGACTTGTTACACTTGAGGACTGTGAATCCTCCAACCGGTTAGGCATCGCGTTCTGAGCATCCAAGAGCCATTGTGGATTGCCGGTAAACGAAGTCTGTGAAGGTTCGGAAGTCTACCTTGATGACTTACCAGAGTGATTGGGCGGGGACTAAGTGTCCTTAGCTCAAGGGGAATAAGGTGAAGATGTAGTCTTCTGAGTTGAATCTCAGCCTCCCTAACCAGACGTACAGTTGTCACAGCAACTGGAACTTTTCAAACAAATCCCTGTCCTTCTAAAGCCACTGGTTCTATCTCTTCCTTCTCTTTACTTACAGTTTGTCTTCGTGAAGTCATTGCCTGCTTGTATCATCTGTTTGACTTCATTGTGTGACTATCTGTTCTGATTGGCTTCATACTATCTTCCATCCCGATCTTTACTACCTAGCTGCTATTAGTCTTCATGCTTTCACTTCATTGAATACTTGACTATGGCTTGTCTAGTGTAGTCTACCTTCCGCTGCATTAGAATAGTGTTGTTTATATTGTCTATCTTCGAAACTCCCATGTTTTGAAGACTTTCATAAAAATCGCCTATTCACCCCCCCCCCTCTAGTCGATAACTAGCCCTTTCACCTGGCCCAACAACGTGTTGCGCTTATGTGTGGCCCAGACCCGGGGGCTCCTGTCGGCATACAAAAGCAAGGGCACTACTTTGTACCCCTTTACCTGTGCACGGGCAGTCAGAGCCATGCCTGAGGCCACACTTAAGCAGGGCAGGTATAGGGAATCGAAGCTGCAAGATGGTCAAAGCAACGCCAAGACAGAGACGCAAAGAGCAAGAAGGTGAGGTGGTTTCCCCCGGCAAGAACCTTGCCGGGGCGACCTCCACGGCCCCGGCAAGGACCTTGCCGGGGCAGCTTACCCAACGCCAGCAGGACGTGCCACCCTTGAGCCCCAGGTTTACCAACACCAATAATCACGTTGGGACAAAGACTTGCATGCGCCTCCGTGATGGCACACAGATCTTTGTGAAGACAAGAAACACCCCAAATCATATGAGGATTAGAAGACGACAAACCTCGGCGAGATCCTCGCCGAGGAAGCCCACAAGACCCCCGGAAAGACCCTTGCCGGGGACGATCACAACGCCACGGCAAGAACCTTGCCAGGGGCCCCGGCAAGGCCCTTGCCAAGGACATCCGCGGGGCCACAGCCAGGCCCGCACCGGCCATGTTTTTACCACCGCTCCCATGTAGCTGCCAGCCCACCAGCTAGGCAGGCACCTGCGTGTCGATGTGAGATTTCAAAGCCAACTCAGCGCATGCCTACGTGGTGGCATGCAAATCTTCGTGAAGGTCCTACCACCGTGCCACCTCAGTAGTCTGCCAACCTACATGGCGCTGACCGCCTCGTTGGCCAGGGCGCGTGTCGAAGCAGGGCGAGGCGGCGGTAAAGCAAGGGGACACATCAGAGGCGCATTAAATGCGTCTTGTCCCGTAACGGCTAAGTGATAAGCTTAGCCACAGTACACCGACGCCACCTCCTGTGTGCCACTGTGGCGATCCCCTTGACTATAGAAGGAGGCCCAAGGCATCCAGGAGAAGGATTCGGACCCTTGGACAAGTTACGCTCATTGTAGCTAGCTCAAGAACTCCAAGAACACAGATATACACATCAAAGCAGGACTAGGGTATTACGCGTCCGCGTGGCCCGAACCTGGGTAAATGACCCGTGCGCTTGTGCTGACTGCTGATCCCGCTCTTCTCACGACCCCGCGCCCCTCAACCGTAGTAGGGATTCTTGTGATCCCATAGGTGTTGTTTTCCCCCGACAGCTACCGATTTAAAGGCTGAACAGGCCGCCCGATGCCTGTTCGAGGAGCGGGTATCCAAGATTGAGAAAGAGCTCGAGGACGCCACTCATAAGTGCGAGCTCCTCGAAGAGCAGAATAAAGCTAAGGAATCCAAACTCGCCAAGGCCCTTCAGGAAGCCCAAGAGGTGAGGTCCGAATCCCGAGCGGCTCGCGAGGAGATCTGACAGGCCGGACAGATAGAGGCTGATAAACCCTTTCTTTTACAGTCTAAATTTGGTTATCAGAGGTATGCCTTGCTTAATCGACTATGGAGTTCTCCAAACGCCTTTGCGGATCTTCCGAAGAGTGCCGCCGACGCTGTGCAATTCTACCGAGCCCAGGAGGGGCATGCAATGGAGAAGCTATTCTGGTCCTAGTTCGCGACGCAGGAGCGCTCAGCGCTGCTGAACGACCAAATGGTGCAGTGGGCCGAGCTACATAAGATGTCCAAAGCAGCCATGAAGGAGGTCATAGTCCGGCTGTGGCCAGCCGAACCCGCTCCGAGCAGCTATTTTGGCCTAGTGCATTGACTC
This sequence comes from Triticum aestivum, assembly GCF_018294505.1. NCBI lineage: Eukaryota > Viridiplantae > Streptophyta > Magnoliopsida > Poales > Poaceae > Triticum > Triticum aestivum. The sequence goes on from NC_057804.1 coordinate 238,728,192, forward strand.
ATCGATGCCATGCCCTGAATTGATGCAATCAAGTCGTCAGTGTGCATAGAAGGTGCACGGATGGCCTTCGCCCGCGTCCAGATGCACTGGGCGAAGATGAAGGTCGTCATTATCGCGGTTGAGGATCCTCCCGGAGGCAAGGACCACCACACACTAGAGAGCTATTTAGAAGATGTCCTAGAGGGCACTCGCTTGATAGAGGGTCAATGCTCAAAGCACATTATATTCGAATGAGTGTATCCGAACGACCCGGACTTTTTTATTATATATATTAAGGCCTTGTGATACATTTGTGCCATTGTCTGAAAGTTATTTCCTCCTGTGCGGCCGTTTTTGTATTCCTGAGAGTTTTCCAGTCGTCGGCTTTGGCCCCCGCTTAGATACTATGGGGGTGTTCGGAATGGCACATGAGCACACTTGATCCAATGTCTTGGTACGTAAAGGAGGTGTCAGTGCGGTGAACCAGGCAATTGGACTATATGGCTTTAACACTCTCACTTAGCCATAGGAGTTTGACGATGGGGCTAGGATGGCCCCAGGTATGTACGTGGCTATCTGGATGCGTGTACGTTATGTATATGACCGAAAAAACGGTCCTTCGTGTAATATGGAAAAAATCATGAAAGATTTAGTAAGTCATCGAGTGGCTGACCAGCTCTCGCCACATCATGATAGTCAGTTTTTGGATTTCTCTACTGAGGTGCTTGACAAGACGAACCGGAAACACAATCACAGTAGTTCTCCCTTTACTACCCTAGCCGAATAGACGGAATGTAAGGTAGAAAATACAGGAGTCGGGCAACCCCTTGATATAGGTCCTTGACTAAAGTTTGGTCTGAGGAATCCTTTGGACATCCTGCCACACGTCTGCGCCGCATTTGCCTTGTAGAGAGAGGTTCCTTAAGAGGAATGGTCTTCGGCTATCCGTATGAGACTGGGCTTGAAAAATAGTCCTTGTAAGTCCGTATGATATATAGGTTTGAATGCACCTGTAGTAGAAGAAAAAATAATTGAAGAAAAAAGGTGGAGGGTCATATAGGGTCAAACCGTAGTATAGGCATGTCCGTATTGTGCCTTCATTGACGCCCAAGGTATTTTGAGTGCATAAGTATGCATGCGCGATACGAACCCGGCGGGTGTGTGCGGCGATCGACGAAGGCAAAACTGCTATTCTAGCTCTCAAATAGCCGAGCTGTCATCATGCGGAACAAACTAGACTCGTTTAACCATGTCCGGTGATTTGATGGCCGATGAGGTGTGCGACTTGATAGGGCCACTCTGTACTTCGGCCGTGAGGGCCGCGGTGTGCTCCTCAATATGGAGGGAGCATTCCGTGTTTCCATTGACTGTTATGACGCCACGTGGGCCAGGCATCTTCAGCTTTAAATATGCGTAGTGTGGGACTGCGTTGAATCGAGTAAAAGCGGTCCGTCCGAGCAGTGCGTGATAGCCACTTCGGAAGGGGACGATATCAAAGATCAAGTCTTCACTGCGGGAAGTTGTCTAGCAAGCCGAAGACGACCTCCAATGTTATTGAGCCCGAGCAACGAGCTTCTACACCAGGTATTACTCCTTTAACGGTAGTTTTAGTGGGCTTGATTCTTGACGGATCAATACCCATTTTGCATACAGTGTCCAGGTAATGAAGCTTAAGACTACTGCCAGTGTCCATGAGGACTAGCGTGAGGTGGAATCCATCGATGATTGGGTCGAGGACCAAAGTGATGTCTACTACACAACCTTCTTCTTGTAGACGTTGTTGGGCCTGCAAGTGCACAGGTTTCTAAGACAGTAGCAAATTTCCCTCAAGTGGATGACCTAAGGTTTATCAGTCTATAGGAGGCGTAGGATGAAGATGGTCTCTCTCAAACAACCCTGGAACCAAATAAAAAAGAGTCTCTTGTGTCCCCAACACACCCAATACAATGGCAAATTGTATAGGTGCACTAGTTCGGCGAAGAGATGGTGATACAAGTGCAATAAAGATAGTAGATAAAGGTTTTTGTAATCTAAAAATATAAAAACAGCAAGGTAACTAATGATAAAAGTGAGCATAAACGGTATTGCAATGATAGGAAACAAGGCCTAGGGTTCATACTTTCACTAGTGCAAGTTCTCTCATCAATAATAACATAGATAGATAATATAACAAGCCCTCAACATGCAACAAAGAGTCACTCCAAAGCCACTAATAGCAAAGAACAAACGAAGAGATTATGGTAGGGTATGAAACCACCTCAAAGTTATTCTTTCGGATCGATCTATAAAAGAGTTCGTACTAGAATAACACTTTAAGACACAAATCAACCAAAACCCTAATGTCACCTAGATACTCCATTGTCACCTCAAGTATCCGTGGGCATGATTATACGATATGCATCACACAATCCTAGATTCATCCAACCAACACAAAGTACTTCAAGGAGTGCCCCAAAGTTTCTACCGGAGAGTCAAGAACGTGTGCCAACCCCTATGCATACGTTCATGGGCGGAACCCGCAAGTTGATCACCAAAACATACATCAAGTGGCACATGATATCCCATTGTCACCACAATAATCACGGCAAGACATACATCAAGTGTTCTCATAAAGACTCAATCCGATAAGATAACTTCAAGGGGGAAACTCAATTCATCACAAGAGAGTAGAGGGGGAGAAACATCATAAGATCCAACTACAATAGCAAATCTCGGGATACATCAAGATCGTGCCATAGAGGGAACACGAGAGAGAACATGAGAGAGAGAGAGAGATCAAACACATAGCTACTGGTACATACCCTCAGCCCCGAGGGTGAACTACTCCCTCCTCGTCATGGATAGCGCCGGGATGATGAAGATGGCCACCGGTGATGGGATCCCCCTCTAGCAGGGCGCCGGAACGGGCTCCTGAGAGGTTTTTGGTGGCTACAGAGGCTTGCGGCGGCGGAACTCCCGATCTATCTTCTGTTCTAGAAGTTTTAGGGTACGTAGGTATATATGGGTGAAAGGAGTACGTCGGTGGAGCTACGGGGGCCCCACGAGGCAGGGGGCGCGCCCCAGGGGGGTGAGCGCGCCACCCACCCTCGTGAGCACCTCCCGTATCTTCTAACGTGGGGTCCAAGTCCATCAGGTGGGTTTCCTTCCAAAAATAACTTCTCCAGTTGATTTCGTTTCGTTTTGACTCCGTCTGATATTCCTTTTCCTCGAAACACTGAAATAGGCATAAAACAGCAAATCTGGGTTGGGCCTCCGGTTAATAGGTTAGTCCCAAAAATAATATAAAAGTGGATAATAAAGCCCAATATTGCCCAAAACAGTAGATAAAGTAGCATGGAGCAATCAAAAATTCTAGATACGTTGGAGACGTATCAAGCCTCCCCAAGCTTAATTCCTGCTCGTCCTCGAGTAGGTAAATGATAAAAAAGATAATTTTTGATGTGGAATGCTAGTTGGCATGATTTCATTGTAATTCTTCTTACTTGTGATATGGATATTAAGATCCAAAAGATTCAAGACAAAAGTTCATATTGACATAAAAATAATAGTACTTCAAGCATACTAATCAAAGCAATCATGTCTTCTCAAAATAGCATGGCAAAAGAAAGTTCATCCCTACAAAATCATATAGTTAGGCTATGCTTCATTTTCGTCACACAAAGATGTTCCCAACTTCTATACCCCCGATGACAAGCCAAGCAATTGTTTCATACTTAAATAATCTCAAACTTTTTCAACCTTCACGCAATACATGAGCGTGAGCCATGGATATAGCACTATGGGTGGAATAGAATATGATGATGGGGATTGTGTGGAGAAGACAAAAAAGGAGAAAGTCTCACATTGATGAGGGTAATCAACGGGCTATGGAGATCCCCATCAATTGATGTCAACATGAGGAGTAGGGATTGCCATGCAAAGGATGCACTAGAGCTATGAATGCTCAACAAAAGAAAACTAGTGGGTGTGCATCCAACTCACTTGCTCATGAAGACCTAGGGCATTTAAGGAAGCCCATCGTAGGAATATACAAGCCAAGTTCTATAATGAAAAATTCCCACCAGTATAAAAAGACAACTTATGAGACTCACTACATGAAGAACAAGGTGCTACTTTGAAGCACAAGTGTGGAAAAAGAGATAGTAGCATTGCCCTTTTTATTTATTTTCTTTTTTGGGCCTTTTTTTGGCAATGCTCTAATAATGATGATCATCACACTTCTATTGATTACAATATAAGGATTACAACTCGAATCTTAGAACAAGATATGACTCTATATGAATGCCTCTGGCGGTGTACCGTGATGGTGCAATGAATCAAGAGTGACATGTATGAAAAATAATGCATGGTGGCTTTGCCACAAATATGATGTCAACTACATGATCATGCGATGGCAATATGACAAAAGTAATGTATGTCATGATGATGATGATGGAAGTTGCATGGCAATATATCTCGGAATGGCTATGGAAATGCCATGATAGGTAGGTATGGTGGCTGTTTTGAGGAAGATATAAGGAGGTTTATGTGTGATAGAGCGTATCATATCACGGGGTTTGGATGCACCAGCGAAGTTTGCACCAACTCTCAAGGTGAGAAAGGGCAATGCACGGTACCGAAGAGGCTAGCAAAGGCGGAAAGATGAGAGTGTGTATAATCCATGGACTCAACATTAGTCAAAAGAACTCATATACTTATTGCAAAAATTTAGAAGTCATCAAAAATCAAGTACTACGCGCATGCTCCTAGGGGGATAGATTGGTAGGAAAAGACCATCGCTCGTCCCCGATCGCCACTCATAAGGATGCACAAGCCAGGTACACTTCATGTTTCAAATTTGTTACACAACTTTAACCATACGTGCATGCTACGGGACTTGCTAACTTCAACACAAGCATTCTTTAAATTCATAATCACCCAACTAGCATGACTTTGATATCACTACCTCCATATCTCAAAACAATTATCAAGCATCAAACTTTTCTTAGTATTCAACACACTCATAACAATTCTTACAAATCTTTTATGCTTAGCATATTAGGATTTTAAGCAAATTACCATGCTATTTAAGACTCTCAAACTAATCTAAGTGAATCATGAGAGTTCATCTATTTCTTCAAGATAAAACCACCATTGTGCTCTAAAAGATATAAGTGAAGTACTAGAGCAAAACCAAACTACTCCGAAAGATATAAGTGAAGATCAATGAGTAGTCAAATAATTATGTAACTATGGGAAGACTCCCTTTCATTAAAGAATTTCAGATCTTGGTATCTTATTCAAACAGAAAGCAAAACAAAAGAAAATTACATTGCAAGGATAGCACAACTCATGTGAAGAAGCAAAAATTTAGGCTCAACTGATACTAACCGATAGCTGTTGAAGAAGAAAGGTGGGATGCCTACCGGGGCATCCCCAAGCTTAGATGCTTGAGACTTCTTGAAATATTATCTTGGGGTGCCTTGGGCATCCCCAAGCTTGAACTTTTGTGTCTCCTTAATTCCTCTCATATCATGGCTTCTCTATTTCTCAAGAAGCTTCATTCACAACAAACTCAACAAGAACTCGTGAGATAGGTTAGTATAAACCAATGCAAAACCTTATCATTTCCTACTGTAACAAATCACTAAAATTATTATTCAACATTGCATACTAAATGCCTCTACATATTTAATACTCCTATCACCAAATAAAATAAATAAACAAGCAAACATATGCAAACAATGCAACCATAACAGCAATCTGTCAAAACAGTACAGTCTGTAAAGAATGCAAGAGTAAGAATACTTCCCTTACTCCAAAAATTATGAACTAAAATTCCCACTGTAATAAATTTATCAGAGCTCATTATGCAAAAGGTTTCATCATTATATCATGCCCTGACTTTTCTAGGGAATTTTTGCAACAGTGGTAAACTTTCTGTTTTCAAACAGCAACAAGTATATTAGCAAAATAAGCATGGCAAAGGCTATCGTTGATTTTTTTATTGAAACTAAAGATGCAAATCATTATTCTAACTAACATCAAGCAAAAACTAACAAAATAAAATGACTCTCCAAGCAAAACACATATCATGTGGTGAATAAAAATATAGCTCCAAGTAAAGTTACCGATGGTACGAAGATGAAAGAGGGGATGCCTTCCGGGGAATCCCCAAGCTTAGGCTCTTGGTTGTCGTTGAATATCTTGGGGTGCCATGGGCATCCCCAAGTTTAGGCTCTTTGCCACTCCTTATTCCATATTCCATCGAATCTTTACCCAAAACTTGAAAACTTCACAACACAAAACTCAACAGAAAACTCGTAAGCTCCGTTAGTATAAGAAAATAAAAAAACCACTTAGGTACTGTAATGAACTCATTATAAATTCATATTGGTGTAATATCTACTGTATTCCAACTTATCTATGGTTGATACCCTCCGATACTACTCATAGATTCATCAAAATAAGCAAACAACACATGGAAAACAGAATGTGTCAAAAACAGAACAGTCTGTAGTAATCTTTATCAAACGTATATTCTGGAACTCCAAAACTCCTACCAAATTAGGAAGTCCTAAAAAATTGGTGGACCAATCCAGAGCAAAAAGAATCAGATCAGAAGCACGTTTCTGTGAATTAAAAAACTAATTTACTGGGTGCAAAAGTTTCTGATTTTCAGCAGGATCAACACAACTATCACCGTAAGCTATCCTAAAGGTCTTACTTGGCACTTATTTGAAACAAAAGCAATAAAACATAATTACTACAGTAGAATAATCATGTGGACACACAAAAACAGTAAGGATAAATATTGGGTTGTCTCCCAACAAGCGCTTTTTCTTTAATGCCTTTTAGCTAGGCATGATGATGACAATGATGCTCACATAAAAGATAAGAATTGAAACATAACGGGAGCATCATGAAGCATATGACTAGCACTTTTAAGTCTAAACCACTTCCTATGCATAGGGATTTTGTTAGCAAACAACTTATGGGAACAATAATCAACAAGCATAGGAAGGTAACACAAGCATAGCTTCAAGAATTTAAGCACATAGAGAGGAAACTTGATATTATTGCAATTACTACAAGCATATGTTCCTCCCTCATAATAATTTTCAGTAGCATCATGAATAAATTCAACAATATAACCAGCACCTAAAGCATTCTTTTCATGACCTACAAGCATAGAAAATTTACTACTCTCCTCATAAGCAAAATTCTTCTCATCAATAGTAGTGGGAGCAAACTCAACAAAATAACTATCATATGATTGAAAGTTAAGATCAAGATGACAAGTTTCATGGTTATCATTATTCTTTAAAGCATACGTGTCATCACAATAATCATCATAGATAGGAGGCATGCTTTCATCATAGTAAATTTGCTCATCAAAGCTTGGGGGGAAAATATCATCTTCATCAAACATAGCTTCCCCAAGCTTGTGGCTTTGCATATCATTAGCATCATGGATATTCAAGGAATTCATACTAACAACATTGCAATCATGCTCATCATTCACATATTTTATGCCAAGCATTCTATGTAATTCTTCTTCTAGTACTTGAGCACAATTTTCCTTCCCATCATTTTCACGAAAGACATTAAAAAGATGAAGCATATGAGGCACTCTCAATTCCATTTTTTTGTAGTTTTCTTTTATAGACTAACTAGTGCTAAAACAAGAAACGAAAAAAATTCGATTGCAAGATCTAAAGATATACCTTCAAGCACTCACCTCCCCAGCAACGGCGCCGGAAAAGAGCTTAGTTGACGAGGTGTGAGTGAGTGCCCTTTACCTAGCCTCCCCGGCAACGGGGCCAGAAAATAGCTTGATGTCTACTACACAACCTTCTTCTTGTAGATGTTGTTGGGCCTGCAAGTGCACAGGTTTGTAGGATAGTAGCAAATTTCCCTGAAGTGGATGACCTAAGGTTTATCAATCTGCAGGAGGCGTAGGATGAAGATGGTCTCTCTCAAACAACCCTGCAACCAAATAACACAGAGTCTCTTGTGTCCCCAACACACCCAATACAATGGCAAATTGTATAGGTGCACTAGTTCGGCAAAGAGATGGTGATACAAGTGCAATAAAGATAGTAGATAAAGGTTTTTGTAATCTGAAAGTATAAAAACAGCAAGGTAACTAATGATAAAAGTGAGCGTAACCGGTATTGCAATGATAGGAAACAAGGCCTAGGGTTCATAATTTCACTAGTGCAAGTTCTCTCATCAATAATAACATAGATAGATAATATAACAAGCCCTCAACATGCAACAAAGAGTCACTCCAAAGCCACTAATAGCGGAGAACAAACGTAGAGATTATGGTAGGGTACAAGACCACCTCAAAGTTATTCTTTCGGATCGATCTATAAAAGAGTTCGTACTAGAATAACACCTTAAGACACAAATCAACCAAAACCCTAATGTCACCTAGATACTCCATTGTCACCTCAAGTATCCGTGGGCATGATTATACGATATGCATCACACAATCTCAGATTCATTCAACCAACACAAAGTACTTCAAGGAGTGCCCCAAAGTTTCTACCGGAGAGTCAAGAACGTGTGCCAACCCCTATGCATACGTTCATGGGCGGAACCCGCAAGTTGATCACCAAAACATACATCAAGTGGCACATGATATCCCATTGTCACCACAGATAATCACGGCAAGACATTCATCAAGTGTTCTCATAAAGACTCAATCCGATAAGATAACTTCAAAGGGGAAACTCAATTCATCACAAGAGAGTAGAGGGGGAGAAACATCATAAGATCCAACTACAATAGCAAAGCTCGGGATACATCAAGATCGTGCCATAGAGGGAACATGAGAGAGAACACGAGAGAGAGAGAGATCAAAAACATAGCTGCTGGTACATACCCTCAGCCCCGGGGGTGAACTACTCCCTCCTCGTCATGGATAGTGCCGGGATGATGAAGATGGCCACCGGTGACGGGATCCCCCTCTGGCAGGGTGCCGGAACGGGCTCCCGAGAGGTTTTTGGTGGCTACAGAGCCTTGCGGCGGCGAAACTCCCGATCTATCTTCTGTTCTGGAAGTTTTAGGGTACGTAGGTATATATGGGTGAAAGGAGTACGTCGGTGGAGCTATGGGGGCCCCACGAGGCAGGGGGCGCGCCCCAGGGGGGTGGGCGTGCCCCCCACCCTCATGAGAACCTCCCGTATCATCTAATGTGGGGTCCAAGTCCATCAGGTGGGTTTCCTTCCAAAAATAACTTCTCTAGTTGATTTCGTTCCATTTTGACTCCGTCTGATATTCCTTTTCCTCGAAACACTTAAATTGGCATAAAACAACAAATCTAGGCCGGGCCTCCGGTTAATAGGTTAGTCCCAAAAATAATATAAAAGTGGATAATAAAGCCCAATATTGCCCAGAACAGTTGATAAAGTAGCATGGAGCAATCAAAAATTATAGATACATTGGAGACGTATCACAAAGCTGCCGATCCTCCATGACGGATACTGGTCGGGTGGTCCTTTCGATCATAGGTGATCGGACAAGTTGACCATGGGTTGAATTTTGGGGCGACCGTCTCTACAGCGTACACATCCCTTAATGTGCGCTTGTGCTCCCGCTTGGGGATGTGGCTGACGTAGATCATATTCACCGTTTTGACCTCGGGGAAAATTTTCTTTTGTCCCCCTGTGTTCGGTGGGCGAGGCTCTTCATCGTCGTCCTCGCTGGTAGGCCTTTTCCCCTTGTTTTTGGCGTTGAACTTGCCGACCTGTTTAAAGACCCAACAATTTCTGTTGGTGTGATTGGCGGGTTTATCGGGGGTGCCATGAATCTGGCAAGGTCAATCAAGTATTCTGTCCAAACTGGATGGACCATCTTTGTTTCCTTTCAATGGCTTCTTCCGTTGACCGGATTTGGAGCCACTGAATCCCGTGTTGACCGACGTGTCTTCGTTATTGTTTTGACGCTTGTGCTTGTCACGTCATGGCTTGCCATTGCCGTCCCTGGCTTTAGAGGTGCCTGGGTCGCTAGTGCTATTGCTTCTACAAGATAGCCAGCTATCTTCTCCCGTGCAAAAGCGGGTCATAAGTGCGGTAAGGGCTGCCATGGACTTCGGCTTGTCTTGGCCTAGGTGTCGGGTGAGCCATTCATCTCGGACGCTATGTTTGAAGGCCACGAGGGCTTCGGTGTCCGGACAATCCACAATTTGGTGCTTTTTTATTAAGAACCTGGTCCAGAGCTTCCGGGCTGATTTGTCGGGTTGCTGGATTATGTGACCAAGGTCATCGGCATCTGGGGGTCGAACATAGGTACCTTGGAAGTTGTCTCTGAAGGCGTCCTCCAAGTCTGCCCAGCTACCAATAGAGTTTTCTGGGAGGCTGTTCAGCCAGTGCCATGCTGGTCCCTTAAGTTTTAGGGGGAGGTACTTGATGGCATGTAAGTCATCATTGCGGGCCATGTGGATGTCGACAAGAAAATCTTCAATCCATGCTGCGAGATATGTTGTGCCATCGTATGATTGAATGTTCACGGGTTTAAACCCTTCTGGGAACTGGTGCTCGATTACCTCATCGGTGAAGCATAGGGCGTGTGGGGCGCCTCTGTATCGAGCGACGTCACGACGCAGTTCAGATGAAGTCTGTATGCAGTTTTTGGCCTGGGTGAGGTTGTGCTTGTCGCGCCAGGCCTGATGGTCGTCTTCTCGTGTTGGTGCACGCCCCCTTGATCCATAGATTGATCTGGTGTGACCGGCTCTATTTTCTAGGTCCTTTCGCAGGTCGTACGTGTATCCTGCAGCCGTTATCTCTCTGCCTCTAGGGCGAGGTGGTGCGGCCTGGTGTTCGGCTTGAGTTGCCGCTCTGTCCCGGCCACGAGGTGGCTGGTCAGGTTTGTCAGCAGCGCTACATGCTGTTGGTATAGGTTCCAGGACCCTGTCGTTGAATTGGGATAACATCCGGTGCTTTGGGTAACTCTTAGTTGGGCGCTCAAGGCCGTATTCCTTGGCTGCCAGGACATTAGTCCATCTATCATTGAGTAAATCCTAATCAGCTTAAAGTTGTTGCCGCTGCTTTTTCAGGCTTTTTGCAGTGGCTATTAGCCGGCGCTTAAAGCGCTCTTATTCGAGGGGTTCCTCCGGCACGATGAAATCTTCAACGCCGAGGCTCTCGTCCTCCTCGGAGATCGGTAGGTAGTTACTATCCTCCGAGCCCATGTTTCTGGCAGGATCATCGGGGTTGACTTTCCCATCCTCCCAATCATCTTGTTTGGATGTTGGCTCGGTAGGGGCTTCTTGGTCTTCGGCATTCTCCGGAGTATTATAGTCTTCAGTGCCGGTATTGCTATATTTTTCGCGATGCGATTTTGATCGGCGTCGCTGATGTCGACGCTTTGGAGGTGCTTCAACAGGCTTGTCCTCTAGATTCTCCCCATTGTCTCCGTCATTCTCTTTGGGGGTGTCCACCATGTACACTTCATATGAGGAAGTGGTCGTCCAGCGTCCGGTGAACGGCGGGTTCTGGCTCTTCTCGTCCACGGTATCATTGCCCATACCGTCGACATCTTCGGAATCGTAGTCGAGCGTGTCGGTTAAATCTTCGACAGTGGATATGAAGTGGGTGGTGGGTGGGACGTAAAATTCTCCGTTCTCATCCCCTAGTGTGGGCTAGGGTAGTTCGGCAGTGATTCTTCTGCAATGGTGATAGATCGCATTAAGTCTAGGGCCTCGTTTAAGAGCGAGGTTTGGACAGGGAGGCGAGATTCCGTGGAGTTGGGCGGGACATAAATTCCTTGGCCGAGCTCGCATAACGCGGACCTCAAGAGTTTGGAGCTGGTGTTCGAGGGCGAGTCCGGCTTCATGTTGATAAAGGTAGCCTGGCGTGACTCCGGGCCTGCCAGTGAAACGATCCCCTTCGGTTCTCCGGTGTTAAGCTCTATGGATGCAGAGAGTCCAGCAGGCTCTAAACTCCTGTCTTTGGACCTGGTGATGCGTTCCGGATCTAAGGTCGGAGCTGTGGTCGGGGCGACGGACCCTTGGAAGAGCAAGTCTCCTCGGATATCAGCGACATAGTTCAGATTTCCAAAGCTGACCTGATGACCAGGGGCGTAGCTGCCAATCTGCTTGATGGCCAATTGAGTTGGCACGCAGTGCGAAGCTAGCGAATACGAAAATTTGGCCGGGGAGAAAATTCTCTCTCAAGGCGGTATTGTTGTAGATGATCGATGGAGCCATTGAGCCTTCTGGCGACGACAAAGTGGAACTCTTAATGAAAGCACCAATGTCGGTGTCAAAACCGGCAGATCTCGGGTAGGGGGTCCCGAACTGTGCGTCTAAGGATCGAAGGTAACAGGAGGCAGGGGACACGATGTTTACCAAGGTTCGGGCCCTCTTGATGGAGGTAATACCCTACTTCCTGCTTGATTGAGTTTGATGAGTATAGGGGTTACAAGACTTGATCTACCTCGATATCATAATAGCTAAACCGTAGATGTCTAGCTTGTATGATTATGATTATCTCTACGGACCAAACCCTTCGGTTTATATAGATACCAGAGGGACCTAGGGTTGCACAGAGTCGGTTGTAGAGAAAGGAAGCTGCATGATCCGAACGCCAAGCTTGGCATCCACACAAAGGAGAGTCCCATACGGACACGGGGGAGGTCTTTTATCTCGTATCTTCACGGTCCATTAGTCCAGCCCATATCACATAGCCCGGACGCCCAAGGACCCCTTAGTCTAGGACTCCCTCAGAGACTCCGAGGCATGTACATCCCCGTTCATACACGTGGCTAGCACGGCCAAACTGGAGGAGGTGCATTTGGGCACCCGTGAGCCAGCGCGGAACTCACGAGGCCCTACCTCAAGGCAGATTGCGCCTAGATTTTTGGCGCGAGGCGTGCTCTAGGAACCTATGGGGTGGGTGGACGTCCTACGGCGAATGCCCCTCTGGAGGTTATTGAGGGATTCCTGGATTAGGGGGTATCCGGACAGCCGGACTATATACTTTGACCGGACTGTTGGACCGTGAAGATACAAGACTCAAGACTTCGACCCGTGTCCGGATGGAACTCTCCTTTGCGTGGAAGACAAGCTTGGCAATCCGGATGTTAGATATCCTTCATTGTAACCGACTCTGTGTAACCCTAGCCTCCTCTGGTGTCTATATAAACCAGAGGGTTTAGTCCATAGGGCAAGAACAATCATAATCATCATAGGCTAGCTTCTAGGATTTAGCCTCTACGATCTCGTGGTAGATCTACTCTTGTAATACTCATATCATCAAGCTCAATCAACCAGGAAGTAGGGCATTACCTCCATTGAGAGGGCCCGAACCTGGGTAAAACATCGTGTCCCCTGCCTCCTGTTACCATTAGCCTTAGACGCACAGTTTGGGACCCCCTACCCAGATCCGTCGGTTTTGACACCGACATTGGTGCTTTCGTTGAGAGTTCCTCTATGTCGTTGCAATAAGGCTCGATGGCTCCTCTCGTTGTCAAGGGCAACATCACCTCTGGGGAAGCCCTGGCGATAGGCCAAACTCTCCGACTAGGCGGCTTCGTCGTGACCGCCCGATCGCCTACCGCGCCGACGATGACTTCTCGGGTCATCATAAACAGCCTCCACGTCAATTTGAAACTCGTCGAATAGATGGGTCCAATGGATCTCTCTTCCCTTAATGAGCTCTTGGATCGCATCGCCGCTCTGGGAGTCGCTACAGACTATGATCGGATTGGGCTTAAACCCTACCAAAGGGATATTAAATCCCCACCGGTCACCCACGAGATAGCGGTAGTGGAAGAGCCACACATGGACTATCCCTCTACTTTGAGGACGAACTATGTTCGGATTACCGACCTCTCTGAGCCGGATACCCATTCGCGGGAGGACATGACTCAGACCCCGAACTTAGAATCAGTCGACGGGCCGGAAAAATCGGGCAACATCCCGGAGCCCGAGCTGCCAAGCCCAGAAGCTCCTCTGCCCCTGGGTGTTAGATCGGTTCAGAATTCGGATTTAACTACGCCCACCCACCCAGACTTATGCCATCTCTCCCATATCAGACAAGAGCCCCAAGAGATAGTACATCACTACTGGGCCAGATTCCTCCTTGATAAACAGGGTCAAGGACTGTCGCAAGGAAGACGCAATCTCACTTTTCTGCAAAAATTGCACGAACAAAGGGATACTTAATGCTATAAGTCGCCGTGACATAGTACACTTTCCCGACTTAGCAGTCATAGTACAGAAGTACTGTGTGATGGAAAGCACGTGGAAAACCCAAACAGACTTTTGGGATAATCCGGCTCTCACTAAACCCTTCGTCTGAGCTAAAAGGTCAAACTCTCGTAAGTTACCCGATCCAATTCCCAAAAAACCAAAGCCCACTCCAGGGTGTGGAACCGTATTGGAAGAATGGCTCAATGGGCCATGCAAAATTCACAGCACACCGGATACCACACCAAAGCATAGCGTTAGAGCATGTTGGATACTCCGGCAGGTAGCAAAAAATTGGCGAGGATCTTCTTGTAAACCATAAAGCAGAGCAACATCCCGCCGAAGACGACAATGCGGTACTCATAGTCTTTGAGACTTCCGCCTCAAATAATAGGCGCAGGCGAGCTCATCGAAATTTCGTTGAAATCTGCCATGTGGCAAAAATAAATCCGTGGAGAGACACTGCTATAACCTTCAGTGCCAGTGATGAACCTCAATTCTAGACAGTCCGGGCACCAGCCGCTTTGGTCCTTAGCCCAATCGTGGACGGCTCTCGGCTCACTAAAGTACTCATGGACGGTGGAAGCGGATTAAACCAGATCTATGAAGAAACACTCAACAAGATGGAAATTGATAAAAGCCGCATTGAGCAAAGCGGCACGACCTTCAGGGGAATCATCCCTAGTCGGGAGGCACGTTGTGCAGGAAAAATCACACTCGATGTGGTATTCGGCACCCCGGAGAATTATAGGTCCAAAGAAATCACGTTCCAAGTGGCCCCGTTCAGCAGCGGATACCACACCCTTTTAGGGCGGGGCGCATTCATGAGCTTTCAAGCTATACCCCATTAAAGGTACATGAAGCTTAAAATGCCCAGACCCAATGGAATCATCACTCTAGCCAGTGATCCGGATGTCGCACTCCGCGCCGAAAATAAAACTGCCGCACTAGCCCTAGAAGCATTATCCGAAGCCCTAGCGGCCGAAGAACTAACAACGTTGTGCACCACAGTGGACAGGGACGACATGATACTCGAAAAACGACCCAAGTCCACCTCATTCAAGCCAGCGGACGAGATAGTCAAATTTAGGTCCATCCAATGGACCCCACAAAGACAGCTTCCTTCGGGACACAGTTGAGCCCCACAATGGACGCCGTAGTGCGAGAATTCCTACACGAGAATTGGGACATTTTTGCCTGGCGTCCTTCAGACATGTCGGGCATCCCACGCAGGCTGGCCGAACACAGCCTCAATATACTGAAAGGATACAAGCTAGTCAAACAGACTCTTAGGCGCTTCTCAGAGCCTAAATGGCAAGCCATGGGAGAAGAGCTAGCCAAGCTACTTGAGGCCGGATTCATCAGAGATATAAAACATCCGGATTGGCTGGCAAATCTGGTAATGGTACCAAAGAAGGATAAATCCTGTCGCCTATGCATCGATTTCAAAGACCTCAACAAAGCCTGCCCCAAGGATCCCTTCCCCCTCCCTCGCATTGATCAAATCATCGACGCCACCGCAGGACACGACTCACTATGTTTCCTCGACGCATACTCCGGATACCATCAAATAAAGATGGTGGAATCCAACCAAGACGCAATGGCCTTCATAACGCCATATGGCCCCTTCTATTTCAACACTATGCCTTTTGGCTCAAAAATGCCAGCGCAACCTATCAACGTATGATTCAGACATGCCTGGAGAAGCAAATCGGCAAAACAGTGGAGGCATACATGGACGACGTGGTCACAAAAACAAGACACGTCGAAACATTAATAGATGACTTGGGACTCACATTCGACAACCTCCGAACATATGACATCAAGCTCCACCCGGAAAAATGTGTTTTTGGCGTACCCTCCGGGAAGCTGCTCGGCTTCATCGTTTCCAATAAAGGAATTGAAGCAAATCCGGCAAAATCCGAGCTCCGTCTCAGTTGGCTATCCCAATAGACCTCAAGCATATCCAGAAAGTAACTAGATGTATGGCTGCCTTAAGCCGCTTTATCTCCAGATTAGGAGAAAAGGCACTACCTCTTTACCGCTTTCTTCGACGCACCGAACACTTTGTGTGGACGGACGCGGCCACGGCCGGACTGGATGAAATAAAGACCCTATTGGCCAGCAATCCAGTCCTGACCGCGCCAAATACTGGCGAACCTATGCTATTGTACATAGCTGCAACACATCAAGATGTAAGCACAGTGCTCGTGGTCGAACGAGAAGCAGACGGATACAAGTTCCCGCTCCAAAAGCCGGTATATTACGTGTCCACTGTCCTCACCTCATGCAAATCCCGATACCCACACTATCAAAAGATAGCATACGCGATCTTCATGGCATCCCGGAAAATATGACACTACTTTCAAGAGAGTTCGATTACGGTGGCCTCCGAAGTACCACTCAACGACATAATAAACAACTGCGATGCCACGGGACGGATTGCTAAATGGGCTATCAAGCTCCTTCCGTTCGACATAACATACAAACCACGGCGGGCCATTAAGTCGCAAGTATTGGCTGACTTTGTCGCCGAATGGACAGAAGCCGAACTCCCTAAAGAGTACGACACGTACTCCAATTGGATCATGCACTTCGACGGCTCTAAAATACTAGCCGGATTGGGAGCGGGTGTAGTCTTGACATCCCCCACCGGAGACACGGTCCAATACATACTCCAAATATTATACACAGACTCCAACAATGCAGCCGAATACAAGGCTCTGTTGCATGGTCTTCGGATGGCAGTCTCTATGGGCATCCAACGCCTAGAAGTGCGCGGGGACTCAAACCTCGCAATATCACAAATAAACGGAGATTTTGATGCCAAAGATCCGAAAATGGCGGCCTACCGTCATGCCGTCCTCAAAATGTCAGCTCGGTTCGAGGGGCTCGAATTCCACCATGTGGCTCGAGAAAACAATCAAGCGGCGGATATCCTCGCCCGCATCGGCACTAAACGCGACCCCGTCCCACCTAATATATTCTTGGAAAGGCTGTTCAAGCCATTCGTGGTATGGGAAGGGGAATCCAGCAACACCAGTCCGACTTCGAATACAACCCCAGATTCCGAACCATCTGACGTAATCGGGGGCTCCGCCACCGAAATAACACCTTCGGCCCATGAAATCATGGTTGTAATCGCCCCGTGGACCGAGCCCTTCTTGGCCTACCTAAATAGGCAGGAGCTCCCCGAGGACCAAAACGAAGCATGTTGTATTGTGCGGTGTTCCAAGGCCTACAAAGTCCATGAGGGAGAGCTCTATAAGAAAAGTGTCGCTGGAGTGCTCCAGCGATGCATCCACGAAGAGGAAGGGCGGCAGCTCTTGGCTGAAATCCATGCCGGACTTGGCGGGCACCACGCTGTGGCTCGGGCACTTGTCAGCAAAGCTTTCCGTACAGGTTTTTATTGGCTGACAGCCCGAGCAGATGCACAGGACCTTGTCCAACATTGTGTCGGTTGCCAGCTCTTCGCCAATCAGAGCCACATGCCCCCTACCGCTCTCCAAACAATCCCCATAACTTGGCCCTTCGTGGTCTGGGGGCTGGATATGGTCGGACCTCTTAAAGGGGGAGGCCATAAGAAAAAAAATACTTATTGGTCATGGTGGACAAGTTCACCAAATGGATAGAAGCCAAACCTGTTAAAACGGCCGAATCCGGACCAGTGATAGACTTCATATCAGGGGTTGTACACTGTACGGTGTCCCCCACAGCATCATCACTGACAATGGCTAAAACTTCACAGCTGATGAAGTGAAAACTTGGTGCGACAACATGGGCATCAAGCTCGATTATGCCTCTGTCTATCATCCCCAAACAAACGGCCAGGTCGAACGTGCAAATGGTCTCATCATGAGTGGCATCAAACCCAGACTTGTGCGATACTTGAAAGAATCAGACACGCACTGGGTCGAGGAGCTCGACTCCGTACTCTGGGGGCTGCGGACCATGCCGAATCGCTCCACCGAATATACACCATTTTTTATGGTGTACGGTGCAGAAGCAGTACTACCCTGCGACATAATCCATGACTCACCTCGCGTGCGCATGTACGAAGAGAAGGACGCCGATTTAGATCGGCAGGACAACTTAGATGCCCTGGAGGAGGAGCGCGACGTCGCAAAAGCTCGTTCCGCATTCTATCAGCAGCAGGCTCGAAGGTATCAAAGCAGAGAAGTGTAGGCCAAAACTTATAACATTGGCGAACTCGTTCTACGCCTACCGGAGAAGAAGAAGGACAAGCTCAAACCTAAGTGGGAGGGTCCCTTCATTATTGATAAAGTTCTCATCAGAGGAGCGTACCGCCTGCATAATGCATCCAATAACAGACTCGAGCCGAACCCATGGAACACGGCCAGATTCTACGCCTAGCACCGAACTCAGTGTTCATCTCCTTACCTCCGCTCTTTTAATTATGTTCTCCATTTTTTCCTTTCTCGCCCTTTTTCCCTTATTCACACAAAGTATTAAATACAGTGCGGACGCTCGGATCACTCCGGTCCCACTATGTGTGTTCACCATACCTGGGGGCTTCCTATACGGAAGCTAAATATAATTACTTTTATGGCTTCCTGCCTACCACATATGTGGCCTTTTTCCATATGTGTCTTTTATTCACCATTATATGCATTTGACTTAAGATTTGGCCATGCTGGGTTTCCTGGCTCTTGTGTTTATGCCCTATGTTACCGTTAATTCAGCTAGGGAATAAGGGGAGCACCTCCGCGATTGTTACTACCGGTTCAGCCGGATGTGTACCTCAGACTGGGTGAAGCCGAAAGCTAGCGTTCTTAAGGGAATATTCGGTCGGTGAACAAAAGATGTTTCTTTCGTTTATTATAACGTGAATCCCTAGATGTTTTGTATCCTGTGTTTCTGTTTGCAGTTCGGACATGCACATCGATGCATGTGTACCCAGAGAAAGGAACCCCTAACAGAACTATTATCCCTAGAAGATGTTTCTTACTACCCATGTAATATAACATAACTAGTTGGGTACTTGTATGTTCAAGCACTTATGACCCCTACGCCTGGTTTCCACGCATACCCCGGTTTTACATAACTGAGCGGGTATTCGAATACACCTCGGTCTGTCGGATCCGGGGGCTGAAGCAAAAAGGTCCGCCTAGGGACTACGTATGTCCATTGCATTACATAGTCACTTGGACTGGCTATATTCTTTCTCTATACAATCCAACAGGCCAATTAGCCTACAATCCTGTTGGGAATACTTTGCGGCTAACGCTACTTGGTCATACACCAGACTTACGGGAATCTCTTGCCCATCTGGCCCCGCCGGTCCGACTTCGGCCATATGGTTCAGGTCAATCTTGGCGTATCGCGTCTTCACCATGGCCCTGGCTTCCCTCGCACCTTGTCGGCAGACTGATACCTTTCATAACCGGAAGCGCAGCCATGCTCCTTTGAGCATAGCCACGAGCTCCCCCATGCCTCCTGGCAGGGAAGCAGATGGACACAAGGGTTGGGAAATACCTTGCATCACCTACCGAGCTCGTTCGTGCAGCTGTGAGAGATCTTGCAGTAAATCGCTTGCGGACCCGGGCATCTCCTCTTCAGAACGGCCCGTCGGCATACCTACATATATAAACTCTTTTAAAATGCTTCCTCGCCGAACTGTACTGCAGTTCGTTTAGGCACTTACCATAAATGCCGCGACAAAGCCTCCTGTTATCCTTCACGGAGTCCGCTAGCTGAGCTCGAACATCCGCTAATTCGATGCCCAGCCGGACGTTGGCATCTTGGAGATTGTTTTTCTCCTACCTAACCTGCGTAAGCACACGCTCGCAAGCCATTAGCTATTTTTGGAGATGTGACTCACTATCTCTTACGATCTCCGGATTCTCCCCGGGATTGTTTGCAGAATTTTCTGTTAGACTTATAAAGCAAGCCAACTATTAACTGGTATATTTCCTTAAAATTTCTCTATTGAGACAAATGTTACCAGATGAGACCTTCTGGGATTCCTCTAGTTTGGAAACCGCGGCCCTCGGCTGGGTCTTGCACTCCTCTAGCTCTTGAGACAAATGGGTATTCTTCTCTACAAGAACCTGTGCATACAATGATCCTTAAATCAGTTGTTCCAACTGTTTCAAGTCTCAGGGGCTACTGATATACATGCTTATCAAATTCTCTTACCTGTATATCTTTTGCATACTGGTCCGTCGCTCGGGCGAGCCCATCTTGGGCAGCTCGGATGTATGCATCTCTTGAATTGAAGGCATTGAATGCCTCTTCGGAAAAGACACCATTATGAAGTACGGCCTGTCGGCGTCGGTGATTCATGGAGCTCTCTACTTAAGAATTGGTGGCGGAGAGCCTATCCTCATCCTCTGTTGGAGGACAATTCGGCATCGACCCCGCATTGGCCTCCTCTGTTGAAGCCGGTTCTGGAATCCGGCTGGTGGAGGTGTGACCGGCAGGTTCTTTGGATATAATCCAGCGACTACTCTTTATGCGAGGACACGATGGACGCTGTTACATTTCAAACATGATAATCACTGAGAAGGCTTTAACTATACCTCGGTGATGGCGTTTTAACCCTAACTGCCTTCCTCTTGAGCCTTCCTGGCCCGGATGCCCTTTGCTGATGAGCCCCCAGGGGCTCGGCACCGCATTCCGATGGTCGTCTCTATAAAATAAGATATTTGTGCATAAGGCATGGTATAAGAAAGGAATCCTCTTCAGAAGTTAAAGCTTCGGCTTTGCTTACACGTGATGCAGGTTGCAGTCTGGGATAATCGGCGATAACAGCCACCAAGGTGCCGTCGTAGCTTGCCTGATAAAATGTCCCGTCGACAAGCTCCACAGATATATCCGGATCTTCTTCAAGTCCGGGGTCGAAGGCCCGGCCTGGATCCTCTGGCTGCAGAGGAGGGTTGTTGAACTCTTTCACTGTCTTCCTCAGTTCCTGCTTAGAAATATCAGGGTAAATGATTGTCATGAAGGGCGCCAGAATGGATAGAGTTGGGTAAAGAATAATGTCTTACCCAGCTTGGGGAGTTGTACATGGAAAATCCATCCCGCGGTTTGATATGAAGGAATTCTTCTTCTTCTCCTTTATATAAATCAGACAGTATTCTCACCAGAGTAGTGGCAGAGTCCGGACCTTTACGACCACAGCGGGAGGCATCGTCTTCCGCGTTGAAGTGCCACATGGGCTTCCCCCGATATTGAAGTGGTTGCACCCCCCGCATTATGCATATTGATATAACCTCGATTATTGCCAGTCCTGATTGGGCCAGTGTCTTTATCCTGCTCATCAGGAAGTGTACTTCTCTCATATCTTCCTCCTGGGGCCTCCGAGGGCGCCAACTTCGGCGTTTCTTCAGCGGAGCGTTATTAAACTCAGGGAGGCCAGTCCGGATTGGATCCGGAAGGGGAACGTCATCTACATAAAAGCACTCCGAGGAACAGCCTTCAGATGCCTTCTTTGGAGTGCCAGACAGGTATCCGATCTGGGCGACGCGCCATATTTTGGCTCCGCCCACTTGATATATAGATTCCCCCTGATTGTGAGGGACGAGGCAGAATAACTTCTTCCATAACTTGAAGTGAGCCTCACAGCCCAGGAATAATTCACAAAGGTCAACGTATCCTGTGATGTGCAGCACGGAGGCGGGGTGAGGTTGTGCAACTGGAGGCCATAGAACTCCAGGAGCCCGCGAAGGAATGGGTGGATTGGAAACCCGACGCCTCTTAGCAAATATGGGATGAGGCATACTCGCTCCCTTGAGATGGGTTAGGAGATCTCTCCGCTTGCTCCCCGCCATTGTAGGTGGCTAGTCCGGCTTGGACGGGGACCATGAACGCCGGTGGAAGAAACCCTTGGGTCTGCAACTCTACTAAACGGCTATGGGGGACAGAACATTCTTCCAAATCACCTGGCTTAGAGCTAAGGGAGCGAGAAGAGGATCTGCAGCAACCGGCTATGACGGAATGGTTTTTTCCGGATGCGCTCTGTTGAATGCTTGCTCAACGGAAGAAGGTGAGATTTTGATCTGAGGATCCCTGTCTCTTCAAATAGACGGTTTGCCTGCAGGGTCGGGGTGGCAAATGTAAAAATGCTCCGGCTCCTCGTATTCGCTCGACACGTGGAGATGGCCATTATTGAAGCACAGAAGCCGAGGAGTACAACATTGATGGGAAGCCGAACACTGTATGCTACAACAGGTACTCTCAATTCAGAGATGGAAGCCGCCTTGCAATGTTGAAGACAATCTGCGCGCCGGACTCATCGTTATTGAAGCCTGGTTCAGGGGCTACTGAGGGAGTCCTGGATTATGGGGTATCTGGACAGCCGGACTATATACTTTGCACGGACTGTTGGACCGTGAAGATACAAGATTCAAGACTTCGACCCGTGTCCGGATGGGACTCTCCTTTGCGTGGAAGACAAGCTTGGCGATCCGGATGTTAGATCTCCTTCTTTGTAACCGATTCTATGTAACCCTAGCCTCCTTCGGCGTCTATATAAACCGGAGGGTTTAGTCCGTATGGAAAGAACAATCATAATCATCATAGGCTAGCTTCTAGGGTTTAGCCTCTACGATCTCGTGGTAGATCTACTCTTGTAATACTCATATCATCAAGATCAATCAAGCAGGAAGTAGGGTATTACCTCCATCGAGAGGGCCCAAACCTGGGTAAAACATCGTGTCCCCTGCCTCCTGTTACCATTAGCCTTAGACGCATAGTTCGGGACCCCCTACCCGAGATCCGCCGGTTTTGACACTGACAGTTATCACATGAGAAGGTCGGGCACCAATGACCCCAGGAGGTGACGTGAATAGGACGGGCCCGCCAGACAGAGCTCAGCCATTGGTTTTATCGATGCTGCAGGGACGGACCAGAGCACAGACGCCATGCCAAGTCCTCTCATGCAATGATCCAATGGAAACACACCTGGCGCATGGCTCCCGCTACGGTGAAGTGCCGAACTGCGGTTGTAAGAACAGGGCCGCTCGCGCGTACTCATCCATATGCGATTAGCTCATGCGAGAACAAGGCACCAAGGACCCCAGGAGGTGATGTGCACGGGAGCTGGCCCACGAGACAGAGCTCCATCACTTGGATTTAACAATGCTGCAAGGACGGACCCAAGCACAGACACCGTGCCAGTCCTTAATCATGAGGCGGTTGCGGGCGGGTTTGCGAGGGTGCAGCGATATCATGGTAACGAAGCACTGGACATGCAAATTGAAATACTTGGGAAATTCATAAAGGCAAGACCAGTTCTGATACATGTGTAAAACGATACAACTGCGGGGACGGGCCCTAGTAGCCTGACGATGATGCAGCCCAGGGGTGCCTTCATTCTGAACAAAGCAAAAAGTCACCTGGCACCATCGTTATAGGAGAGTCAAGCTAGCTGAAGACGCGTGCTACGGAAGTTGCTCCTCATGAGTTGGCGGCTCTGGAGGCCCACCGGGCTCGCAAGGGTCCGGAACTTCCCCCGATATGACCATGTTGTAGGGTGGAACCCTAGGTGAAGATTTTTCATGAATTGGAGGGGGAATTCCCAAGAACAAGATGAACACAAGAGGGAAAACAAGAGGGACACTCAAGAACAAGTCCAAATCACACATCCACTAGACTAGCAATCACACAAGATCCACAAGGTACATGAACAATCAAAGGGAAATAAGATACATGGTAGAGTTCATCCCAAATCCTATGAAGGAGATGAGGGCTTGATGATCCTATGATGGGGATCCTTCCCCGACAAGGAGGTCTTGATGTTTGGTCACTCCAAGAGGAGGTCTTCATCTCCTAGTGGAGTGGATCCATGGAGCAAAGCTCACAAATGTCTATCAAATACTTTGCTATCCTCTCAATGAGCTAGGGAAGGGGTATATATAGTCTAGGGACCAAATAAGAGGAGAAGGGGGGGTACAAGGGTAAAAACCCAAAGAGGCACGCAGGCCCTTGGAGTGGTGCGGGCACCCGGGGTCAAACCGGCCGGGCACCCGAGGCAGGGCTGGTGGCTGGCGCGGTGTAGGCCGGGCACCCGGGGCCGAAGGGCCGGGCACCCGGGCCAGTCAGGGAGCCTTGGCTGGGGCACTGTAGAGGGCCGGGCACCCGGGGGTTGAGAGCCCGAGCACCCGGAGGGGGGGCTGGGCCGCGCCCCAGAGGAGGCCGAGCACCAGGGGGTGATTGCCCGGGCACCCAGAGTGGTGCTGGCACGGGCCGGGCACCCGGGGTTGGCGACCCAGGCACCCGGGGTGGGCCACTCCAGCGCCCAGGCAGGCAGGGCCGGGCACCCAGGGCCTCCTAGTCGGGCACCCGGGGTGGCCAGGGCCTTGGCTAGCCGGCGGCTCGTGGCCGGGCACCCGGGGGTGTTGGTGACCGGGCACCTGTGGTGGTCCGCGACCACTCTTGCTTCACACCTCGCGCGTCCTTCTTCCTTCTCCTTCACCATAGGTGCATGTGTCTCCGTCCTCGCCTCTTCAGGTTCTCTTCTTGGTACCTACAAGTGCATAGAGTTTCCATTTGAGGTAGAATCCAAATCTCAAGTGAATCCGAATGAAACTCGAAGCGGAATGAGTTAACCTTAGGTTTGACGGTGCGTGCACGTGCTCTTGTCATCTATCTTTGAGGTGCTTGACGAGTTGTAGTAGAATCCATGGGGATGAGCAAGGGATACTCCGCATCATCCCCCCCCCTTGGGAGAGATCGGTCCATGGATCATGATCTTCATCACCATGGGAAAGAGAGGGCGTCTCCGTGTAGAAGTTGACAACCACCAAGTACTCATCATGTTGAAGCTCGAATTGGGCACTCTCCAATGTCGCACCGTCTTGTAATCCCTTCAAAAGGATCAAAGATAACAAGCAATTGGAAAAACAAATGTGGTTGGCATTAAAGCAAAACCAAGCATTCAAGAGGTGATTCACCCAACAAGTGTTGTCATCAAGCATAACATATGGTGTGACAAGGGAGTGTGGCAAGGCATGTAAGTGTTGGAAATATGCCCTAGAGGCAATGATAAATTAGTTATTATTATTATATTTCCTTGTTCATGATAACCGTTTATTATCAATGCTATAATTGTATTGAAAGGAAACTCAGATACATGTGTGGATACATAGACAACACCATGTCCCTAGCAAGCCTCTATTGACTAGCTCGTTGATCAATAGATGGCGGTTTCCTAACCATGGACATTGGATGTCATTGATAACGGGATCACATCATTAGTAGAATGATGTGATGGACAAGACCCAATACTAAGCCTAGCACAAAGATCGTAGTTCGTATGCTAAAGCTTTTCTAATGTCAAGTATCTTTTCCTTAGACCATGAGATTGTGCAACTCCCGGATACCATAGGAATGCTTTGGGTGTACCAAACGTCACAACGTAACTGGGTGACTATAAAGGTGCACTACAGGTATCTCCGAATGTATCTGTTGGGTTGGCACGAATCGAGACTGGGATTTGTCACTCCGTGTAAACGGAGAGGTATCTCTGGGCCCACTCGGTAGGACATCATCATAATGTGCACAATGTGACCAAGGGGTTGATCACGGGATGATGTGTTACGGAACGAGTAAAGAGACTTGCCGGTAACGAGATTGAACAAGGTATCGGCATACCGACGATCGAATCTCGGGCAAGTATAATACCGCTGGACAAAGGGAATTGTATACAGGATCGATTGAGTCCTTAACATCGTGGTTCATCCGATGAGATCATCGTGGAACATGTGGGAGCCAACATGCGTATCCAGATCCCGCTGTTGGTTATTGATCGGAGAATGTCTCGGTCATGTCTGCATGGTTCCTGAACCCGTAGGGTCTACACACTTAAGGTTCGATGACGCTAGGGTTATAAAGGAAGTTTGTATGTGGTTACCGAATGTTGTTCAGAGTCCTGGATGAGATCCCGGATGTCACGAGGAGTTCCGGAATGGTCCGGAAGTAAAGATTTATATATGGGAAGTCATGTTTTGGTCACCGGAAAAGTTTCGGGTTTTTTCGGTAACGTACCGGGACCACCGGGAGGGTCCCGGGGGTCCACCAAGTGGGGCCACCAACCCCGGAGGGCTGCATGGGCCAAGTGTGGGAGGGGACCAGCCCCAGGTGGGCTGGTGCGCCCCCCACAAGGGGCCCAAGGCGCAGGAAGAGTGGGAAGGGGGGCAAACTCTAGGGCAGATGGGCCTTAAGGCCCACCCTGGGTGCGCCTCCCCCTTCTCCCCCTCTGGCCGCCACCCAGATGGCATCTGGGGCTACCGCCACACCTGGGGAGGGAACCCTAGAGGGGGCGCAGCCCCCTCCCCTCCCCCTATAAATAGATGAGTTGTGGGGGCTGCCCAATACATGAGTTTCTTCTCCTGTTGGCGCAGCCCTACCTCTCTTTCTCCTCATATCTCGCGGTGCTTGGCAAAGCCCTGCTGGACTACCACACTCCTCCATCACCACCACGCCATTGTGCTGCTGCTAGATGGAGTCTTCCTCAACCTCTCCCTCTCTCCTTGCTGGATCAAGGCGTGGGAGACGTCACCGGGTTGTACGTGTGTTGAACGCGGAGGTGCCGTCCGTTCGGCACTAGGATCTCCGGTGATTTGGATCACGACGAGTACGACTCCTTCAACCCCGTTCTCTTGAACGCTTCCACTTAGCGATCTACAAGGGTATGTAGATGCACTCTCCTTCCCCTCGTTGCTGGTTTCTCCATAGATAGATCTTGGTGACACATAGGAAAATTTTGAATTTCTGCTACGTTCCCCAACAGTGGCATCATGAGCTAGGTCTATTGCGTAGATTCTTTGCACGAGTAGAACACAAAGTAGTTGTGGGTGTTGATTTTGTTCAATATGCTTACCGTTACTAGTCCAATCTTGTTTCGACGGTATTGTGGGATGAAGCGGCCCGGACCGACCTTACACGTACTCTTACGTGAGACAGGTTCCACCGACTGACATGCACTTGGTGCATAAGGTGGCTAGCGGGTGCCAGTCTCTCCCACTTTAGTCGGATCGGATTCGATGAAAAGGGTCCGTATGAAGGGTAAATAGCAATTGACATATCACGTTGTGGTTTTTGCGTAGGTAAGAAACGTTCTTGCTAGAAACTCATAGCAGCCACGTAAAACATGCAAACAACAATTAGAGGACGTCTAACTTGTTTTTGCAGGGTATGCCATGTGATGTGATATGGCCAAGAAGAATGTGATTAATGATATGTGATGTATGAGATTGATCATGTTCTTGTAATAGGAATCACGACTTGAATGTCGATGAGTATGACAACCGGCAGGAGCCATAGGAGTTGTCTTAATTTATTGTATGACCTGCGTGTCATTGAACAACGCCATGTAATTACTTTACTTCATTGCTAACCGGTAGCCATAGTAGTAGAAGTAATAGTTGGCGAGATAACTTCATGAAGACACGATGATGGAGATCATGGTGTCATGCCGGTGACGATGATGATCATGGAGCCCCGAAGATGGAGATCAAAAGGAGCAAAATGATATTGGCCATATCATGTCACTATTTGATTGCATGTGATGTTTATCATGTTTATGCATCTTATTTGCTTAGAATGACGGTAGTAAATAAGATGATCCCTCATTAAAATTTCAAGAAAGTGTTCCCCCTAACTGTGCACCGTTGCGAAAGTTCGTCGTTTCGAAGCACCACGTGATGATCGGGTGTGATAGATTCTTACGTTCACATACAACGGGTGTAAGCCAGATTTACACACGCGAAACACTTAGGTTAACTTGACAAGCCTAGCATGTACAGACATGGCCTCGGAACACAAGAGACCGAAAGGTCGAGCATGAGTCGTATAGTAGATATGATGAACATGAAGATGTTCACCGATGATGACTAGTCCGTCTCATGTGATGATCGGACATGGCCTAGTTGACTCGGATCATGTAATCACTTAGATGACTAGAGGGATGTCTATCTGAGTGGGAGTTCATGAGATGAACTTAATTATCCTGAACATAGTCAAAAGATCTTTGCAAATTATGTCATAAGCTCGCGCTTTAGTTCCACTGTTTAGATATGTTCCTAGAGAAAATATAGTTGAAAGTTGACAGTAGCGATTATGCAGACAGTAGATAGCTTATGTCCTTAATGCACCGCTTGGTGTGCCGAACCCCAATCGTCGTCTGTGGATGTTGCGAACATCGGACATACACGTTTTGATAACTATGTGATAGTTCAGTTAAACAGTTTAGAGTTGAGGCACCAAAGACGTTTTTCAAAACATCGCGGAACATATGAGATGTTTCGAGGGCTGAAATTGGGATTTCAGGCTCGTGCCCACGTCAAGAGGTATAAGACCTCCGACGATTTTCTTAGCCTGCAAACTAAGGGAGAAAAGCTCAATCGTTGAGCTTGTGCTCAGATTGTCTGAGTGCAACAATCACTTGAATCAAGTGGGAGTTGATCTTCCAGATGAGATAGTGATGTTTCTCCAAAGTCATTGCCACCAAGTTTCTAGAGCTTCATGATGAACTATAACATATCAGGGATAGATATGATGATCATTGAGGTATTTGCGATGTTTGACACCGCGAAAGTAGAAAACAAGAAGGAGCATCAATTGTTGATGGTTGGTGAAACCACTAGTTTCAAGAAAGGCAAGGGCAAGAAGGGATACTTCATGAAACGGCAAATCAGCTACTGCTCTAGTGAAGAAACCCAAGGTTGAACCCAAACCTGAGACTAAGTGCTTCTGTAATAAGGGGAACAGCCACTGGCGCAGGATTACCCTAGATACTTGGTAGATGAGAAGGCTGGCAAGGTCGATAAAAGTATATTGGATATACATTATGTTAATGTGTACTTTACTAGTACTCCTAGTAGCACCAGGGTATTAGATACCGGTTCAGTTGCTAAGTGTTAGTAACTCGAAATAAAAGCTACGGAATAAATGGAGACTAGCTAAAGGTGAGCTGACGATACGTGTTGGAAGGGTTTCCAAGGTTGATGTGATCAAGCATCACATGCTCGCTCTACCATCGAGATTGGTGCTAAACCTAAATAGTGTTATTTGGTGTTTGCGTTGAGCATAGACATGATTGGATTATGTCTATCACAATACGGTTATTCATTTAAGGAGAATAATGGTTACTCTATTTATTTGAATAATACCTTCAATGGTCTTGCACCTAAAGGAATGGTTTATTGAATCTTGATCGTAGTGTTACACATTTTCATGCCAAAAGATATAAGATAGTAATGATAGTACCACTTACTTGTGGCACTGCCATGTAAGTCATATTGGCATAAAACGCATGAAGAAGCTCCATGTTGATGGATCTTTGGACTCACTCGTTTTTGAAAAGTTTGAGACATGCGAACCATGTCTATTGGTGTATACGCATGAAGAAACTCCATGCAGATGGATCGTTTGGACTCACTTTATTTTGAATCACTTGAGATATGCAAATCATACCACATGGGCAAAATGACTGAAAGCCTCGGTTTCAGTAAGATGGAACAAGATAGCAACTTGTTGGAAGTAACACATTTTGATGTATGCATTCCAATGAGTGCTGAGGGATGCAGTGAATATTGTTATGTTCTTACTTCACAGATGATTCGAGTAGATGTTGAGTATATTTACTTGATAAAAACAAGTCTGAATTATTGAATGGTTCATGTAATTTCAGAGTGAAGTTGAAGATCATCGTGACAAGAGGATAAAATGTCTATGATATGATCATAGAGATGAGTATCTGAGTTACGAGCTTTGGCACGCAATTAAGACATTGTGGAAATTGTTTCACAATTAATACCGCCTGGAACACCATAATGTGATGGTGTGTCCGAACATCATATTTACACCCTATTGGATATAGTGCGTACCATGATGTATCTTATCGAGTTACCACTATCATTCATGGGTTAGGCATTAGAGACAACCGCACTCACTTTAATAGGGCACCACGTAATTCCGTTGAGACGACACCGTTTGAACTATGGTTTGGAGAAACCTAAGTTGTCGTTTCGTAAAGGTTTGGGGCTGCGACGCTTATGTGGAGAAGTTTTAGGTTGATAAGCTCGAACCCAAAGCGGATAAAATGCATCTTCATAGGACACCCAAAAACAGTTGGGTATACCTCCTATCTCAGATCCAGAAGCAAAAGTAATTGTTTCTAGAAACGGGTCCTTTCTCGAGGAAAAGTTTCTCTCGAAAGAATTGAGTGGAAGGATGGTGGAGACTTGATAAGGTTATTGAACCATCACTTCAACTAGTGTATAGCAGGGCACAAGAAGTTGTTCCTGTGGCACCTACACCAATTGAAGTAGAATCTTATGATAGTGATCATGAAACTTCAGATCAAGTCACTACCAAACCTCGTAGGTCGACAAGGATGCGTACTACTTCAGAGTGGTACAGTAATCCTATCTTGAAGCTCATGTTGCTAGACAACAATGAACCTACGAGCTATGGAGAAGCGACGATGGGCCCATATTCCGACAAATGGTTAGAAGCCATGAAATCCGAGATAGGATCCATGTATCAGAACAAAGCATGGACTTTGGTGGACTTGCCCGATGATCGGCAAGCCATTGAGATAAATGGATCTTTAAGAAGAAGACGGACGTGGATGGTAATGTCACCGTCTATGAAGCTCGACTTGTGGCGAAGAGTTTTTCACAAGTTCAAGGAGTTGACTACGATGAGATTTTCTCATCCATAGCGATGCTTAAGTCCATCGGAATCATGTTAGCATTAGCTGCATTTATGAAATCTGGCAAATGGATGTCAAAATGAGTTTCCTTACCAGTTTTCGTAAGGAAAGGTTGTATGTGATACAATCAGAAAGGTTTTGTTGATCCTAAGGATGCTAAAAGGTATGCTAGCTCCAGCGATCCTTCCATGGACTGGAGTAAGCATCTCGGAGTTGGAATGTGCACTTTGACAAGATGATCAAAGATTTTAGGTTTATACAAAGTTTATGAGAAACTTGTATTTCCAAAGAAGTGAGTGGGAGCACTATAGAATTTCTGATGAGTATATGTTGTTGACATATTAATGATCAGAAATGATGTAGAATTTCTGGAATGCATATAGGGTTATTTGAAAGGTGTTTTTCAAGTGAAAACCTGGATTAAGCTACTTGAACATTGAGCATCAAGATCTATGAGGATAGATCAAAAGTCGCTTAATGGTACTTTCAAATGAGAATATACCTTGACATGATCTTGAAGGTGTTCAAGATGGATCAGTCAAAGAAGGAGTTCTTGCCTAAGATGTAAGGTATGAAGTTAAGACTTAAAGCTCGACCACGGCAGAAAAGAGAGAAAGGACGAAGGTCGTCCCCTATGCTTTAGACGTGGGCTCTATAGTATGCTATACTAAGTACCGCACCTGATGTGTCCCTTGCCACATGTCTGGCAAGAGGGTACAAAGGTGATCAAGGAGTAGATCACCAGATAGCGGTCAAAATTATACTTAGAGGAATAAGGATTTGTTTCTCGATTATGGAGGTGATAAAGAGTTCGGTGTAAAGGGTTATGTCGATGCAAGCTTTAACACCTATCCGAGTGACTCTGAGTAGCAAACCGGATACGTATAGTGGAGCAACCATTTGGAATAGTTCCAAGTGGGCGTAGAAGCAGCATTTACAATATGACATAGAGAATTGCGAAGAACATACGGATCTGAATGTTACAGATCCGTTGACTAAAATCTCTCTCACAAGCAAAACATGATCAAACCCCAGAACTCATTGAGTCTTAATCACATGATGATGTGAACTAGTTTAATGACACTAGTAAACTCTTTGGATGTTGGTCAGATGGCGATGTGACCTGTGAGTGTTAATCACATGGCGATGTGAACTAGATTATTGACTCTAGTGCAAGTGGGAGACTGTTGGAAATATGCCCTAGAGGCAATGATAAATTAGTTATTATTATTATATTTCCTTGTTCATGATAATCGTTTATTATCCATCCTATAATTGTATTGAAAGGAAACTCAGATACATGTGTGGATACATAGACAACACCATGTCCCTAGCAAGCCTCTATTGACTAGCTCGTTGATCAATAGATGGTTACGGTTTCCTAACCATGGACATTGGATGTCATTGATAACGGGATCACATCATTAGTAGAATGATGTGATGGACAAGACCGAATACTAAGCCTAGCACAAAGATCGTAGTTCGTATGCTAAAGCTTTTCTAATGTCAAGTATCTTTTCCTTAGACCATGAGATTGTGCAACTCCCAGATACCGTAGGAATGCTTTGGGTGTACCAAATGTCACAACGTAACTGGGTGACTATAAAGGTGCACTACAGGTATCTCCGAATGTGTCTGTTGGGTTGGCACGAATCGAGACTGGGATTTGTCACTCCGTGTAAACGGAGAGGTATCTCTGGGCCCACTCGGTAGGACATCATCATAATGTGCACAATGTGACCAAGGGGTTGATCACGGGATGATGTGTTATGGAACGAGTAAAGAGACTTGCCGGTAACGAGATTGAACAAGGTATCGGCATACCGACGATCGAATCTCGGGCAAGTATAATACCGCTGGACAAAGGGAATTGTATACGGGATCGATTGAGTCCTTGACATCATGGTTCATCCGATGAGATCATCGTGGAACATGTGGGAACCAACATGGGTATCCAGATCCTGCTGTTGGTTATTGACCGGAGAACGTCTCGGTCATGTCTGCATGGTTCCCGAACCCGTAGGGTCTACACACTTAAGGTTCAATGACGCTAGGGTTATAAAGGAAGTTTGTATGTGGTTACCGAATGTTTTTCGGAGTCTCAGATGAGATCCCGGATGTCACAAGGAGTTCCGGAATGGTCCGGAGGTAAAGATTTATATATGGGAAGTCATGTTTTGGTCACCGAAAAAGTTTCGGGTTTTTTCGGTAACGTACCGGGACCACCGAGAGGGTCCCGAGGGTCCACCAAGTGGGGCCACCAACCCCGGAGGGCTGCATGGGCCAAGTGTGGGAGGGGTCCAGCCCCAGGTGGGCTGGTGCGCCCCCCACAAGGGGCCCAAGGCGCAGGAAGAGTGGGAAGGGGGGCAAACCCTAGGGCAGATGGGCCTTAAGGCCCACCCTGGGTGCGCCTCCCCCTTCTCCCCCTCTGGCCGCCACCCAGATGGCATCTGGGGCTGCCGCCACCCCTGGGGAGGGAACCCTAGAGGGGGTGCAGCCCCCTCCCCTCCCCCTATAAATAGATGAGTTGTGGGGGCTGCCCAATACATGAGTTTCTTCTCCTGTTGGCGCAGCCCTACCTCTCTTTCTCCTCATATCTCGCGGTGCTTGGCGAAGCCCTGCTGGACTACCACAATCCTCCATCACCACCACGCCATTGTGCTGCTGCTGGATGGAGTCTTCCTCAACCTCTCCCTCTCTCCTTGCTGGATCAAGGCGTGGGAGACGTCACCGGGCTGTACGTGTGTTGAACGCGTAGGTGCCGTCCGTTCGGCACTAGGATCTCCGGTGATTTGGATCACAACGAGTACGACTCCTTCAACCCCGTTCTCTTGAACGCTTCCACTTAGAGATCTACAATGGTATGTAGATGCACTCTCCTTCCCCTCGTTGTCGGTTTCTCCATAGATAGATCTTGGTGGCACGTAGGAAAATTTTGAATTTCTGCTACGTTCCCCAACAGTAAGCACATAACTTGAGCACAATCAAGGACATCATGGAAACAAGCATGTAAATGTGAGTTAAAGATGCTATAATGGTTGACAAGAGAACAAGCATCAACCTCAAGATCATAATCATGCATAAAGTGCTCGATAAATGGTCTATGGTATGCATAAGAATCATCCACAACACCAAAGAAAATGATATGTCTAAACACATGCAAGTGCAAGACAATCCAAGCATAATGTGCATATGGTGTAGTGAAGAAAGTGTGGCACTCAACACAAATGATATAGCAATTGTTCATCATGTGTGAGGCAATCAAATCAATAAGGTGACAAGCAATGGGACATGGCATATGTGAAGTGATGACATTGTTGCAACCAAGCATGTTATAGGACCAAGTAATCCAAGAATTGGATGCAACATGAGAAAGCATAGGAATCAAGTCGTGTGAACTAGTGGAGCGAAGATGCAACACACTAGAGGAAATCATGGCAATCATGTCATTGTTGCAAGTAGTAGGCATAGGCAATGCACATGACATATCGCAAGCACGAACAGAAAGCAAGATCATAGTATCATTGTAGGCATGGGGCACATAGCAAACATGGCAATAACAAGCAATATCTCCACCAAGATTGCAAATACACATACAAGTAGTAGAATCAATCATCGTGTGTAATGCAAAGCATGGGTCACAAATGCATGGAAAAGGCATAGGAATGAGCATATCATGCAAAGTGAACATGGCAAGATGGGCATATAAGATGTAATGGACGATAACCCATAACCATGTGAGAGCCATGTAGGAGAAATGCGTGAAGTCTTTGCGTGAAGAGAGCGGTGGGAAAGGCAATCCATGTGATCCCAAGTCATCGTTGCTCTCTAGAGCTTGTTTTGTGAACTCATGGGATTGTGAGGTTGACAAGTATTCATGGGTACCTTCACCTGTGTTACCTTTCTCGTTCCACTCAAGTGGTGTAGGTGAGGTGGGAAAGACCAAATGGTGGTCATCATCTTCATCTTGATGGAACCATGTGGGGGGTGCATCATATTCCATCATGGCTATTGTCATGTCCATAGGAAGGACGAAGTTGTCGCGGGTCGGCGCATCATCATATATGGGACCTAGCACCAAATGAGAAGACACAATAGAGGTAGAGGTTAAGTCGTCAGAAATCATAGTGGCCTCACATGCCCTATCAACTACCTCACTTTTGTCTATGTGGTGGTGGATCACTCACTCCCTCAAGGTAGGTGCACTCAATGTCACATATGGTGGAGTCACTCAAATCACTCAAGTTGTGGTGGTAGTGTCCCTCCTCACATGGAAATTGTGGCAACTCATCATATATGGGGCTAGTGGTGAAGTCACTCTCACTCTCAATATGGTGGCACAAGTCACTCAAGTCATCATACGTCGCCGTGGTCGAAGGGAAAATCCCATGCTCAACCATCTCGTCGCCGTCGCCGTGGATGAAGACCGAAGATGGCACATCATCACTCTCGTCGTGGATGAAGGCCGAAGATGGCACAACATCACTCTCGTCATGGATGAAGGACGAAGATGGCACAACATCACTCTCGTCATGGATGAAGGCCGATGTAGGCGTACTCGTCGGAGGTAGGCGAAGATGCCATACGTCCAAAGGCGAAGATGCCTTGATGACACTTGGCGAAGATGCCGACGTGGTCGTAGTAGTCGTAGCTCCGTCTTGGTGGTGCTTGTCTCGCGGTCTTCTCTTGTGCTCATGATGTCTCGCTGTAGCTTGACGTAGAGCTTTTTGGGACTTGTAGGTGTGCACATTGCGAGAATCTTCATCTTGATGTTGTTGTAGTTCTTGAGCTCGATGACGTTCCGAAGATTGGCCAATTGAGCATCGCCGCCTTGAAGATGACGAAGGGGAAGAAGACTTGTAGT
Organism: Triticum aestivum; assembly: GCF_018294505.1. Classification (NCBI taxonomy): domain Eukaryota; kingdom Viridiplantae; phylum Streptophyta; class Magnoliopsida; order Poales; family Poaceae; genus Triticum; species Triticum aestivum. The sequence goes on from NC_057804.1 coordinate 238,763,895, forward strand.
TGACCAACATGTCGCTTACTTGATCCCTTTATTCGGCCAACTTGGTGTCGAGGTAGTCTCTTGTCCGTGCTTCAAGTTGATGAATGTCGGCGGTGAGTCGCTCAATGCCTCGCATTGCTCGTTGTAGTCCGAAGATGGACGTTTTGGTGATGTAGTTGTTCGCGTTGTCATTGTCGTGGAAGACCGGATATGAAATGCCTTGCCTATCCATCACAAGACTCGAGTAGAGGTCAGTAGGAAATGAGATAAACAATACAAAGTTACATTTTCCCAAAGTTGAGGATGTATCCTGTTTCACTCATTGTGAGATGAAAGAATAGTGGAATTGGTACTGGACTTGTTCACTCACACCTATCAAGTAAAGCTTATGGTGGAGCTCGGTGAGGATAGTGGCACAAAACTTTGATGCAAAATGTTAGCAAGAGTCAATAATGTTGGAGAAGATTCACAAATTCTCAAGTGAAACAAGTAGACCAATAGCAATATGTGGCACAAGGAAACACACACATGGATAGATAAATGGGGTCGTGCAACCAAGGAATGAGCACAAAATGTGGAATCCACGGAAAACGCTCGTGTTGCACAACTCAAGAGAGACACTAGCATGATTGCTCAATAGGCGAATACGACACTTGTGCACAACCTAGAAGACACAAAATGTATGAGCTTTCTACCCCAAGTATTCTATGTGTATGATGTTCCCGATGTTTCACACACGATGATCCAAGATGATCAATATGGTAGTATGGTATGCGATGTGGCGATGCTATGACTCTTGCTTACAAGCTCTTTGCTCTCTTTTCCTTTTGCTTAAAAGCTTATTCTTTTTTTTTATATTGCCACTTATGCGAAATGCACAAACCAAGATAGCAATTATGTATATGCGGGAACACTCTTGTGACACAAGGGATGATATGATGATACCAAGATGATACCAATATGATATGGTATGTATGCAATGGAAGGTACGGATCACTAATGTGCACAAGTAACATTGCCGGCAATACTCAAATGGCTAGTCTCGATAGGCAAGTGACGCAAAATGGGCTAAGGGGTCAACAATGTAATGGCAAGAATGTACAATGATAGGATACCACAAAACCAAGATGATATAGAGGGTACCGTTCTAGCTTACGGTTAGGGTGTCAAATTGGTGAAGTGGTCGATGTCAATGACGACCTCGCGGCGATGATGAGTGGCGGTGTTCTTGATGTAGATACCAAGATGATGTAGACCTGTCCCTAAGTAGCCGAAACACCTTAGGAAATGGTAAAAAACCGCGAACTCAAAATCTCAAGGAAAATGTCAAATGGTGGTAGCGGAATGCGTTGGTGGTTCCGGAGTTAGCAATGCGGAAGTGGTGGTGGTGGTTGATGATGAAGTGACCGTCCCTAAGTATCCAAAACACCTTAGGAGACTCAAGTCACCACTCAAGCAACCACAAATGCTATATGGATCAAAAATGGGTTAGGTTGCGGAAAGCGAAGGTGGTTTTGCGGATGATATGGTGGATGGCCTATGCAAAGATGCCAAAATGCCAAAAAATTTATGGAGTCAAATGATGTTGGAACCTATCTAGATGGATGGGGGAAGTCAATAGCTACTCAACGAGCTAAAGAACGTCAAAATCAGACTCCGGAAGCAAAAGTTATGGCCGAAACGGCGAGTGGTGTTGGGCTGTTTCGGGGGGGTGCGGGCACCCGGGGGTGGGAGGTGTGGGTGCCCGTGGTGGGCAGGGGCAAACAGCCCGGGGGTGCGGGTGCCCGGGGCTCGGGGTGTGGGCACCTGGGGTGGTCAGTGGGGGATGCACGGGGGGTTCGGGTGCCCGGGGTTTGAGGTCCGGGTGCCCGGGGGTGTCGGGTTTGGGCGGAAATTCGTGAAAAAATGCACGAAATTGGTGGATTTCGTGGAGGGAAAGGTCGAGATGGATGGGGGGAAGGCTTCTACCTTCTGTTTAAGTCCGTTTTTATCTTTTAATTAGTGTTTGTGCCAAGTAGAACCTATAGGATAACCTACGATGATAGTTGATTTGATTCTGCTGAAAAACAGAAACTTTGCACGCACGAATATAATTTTTTTAAATAACAGGAACGTGCTTTTGCATTTATTATTTTTGCTTCTGTTCAATAGACAAATTTTCCAGGACTTCCTATTTTTGTAGGATTTTTAGAGTTCCAGAAGTTTGCGTTAGTTACAGATTTCTACAGACTGTTCTGTTTTTGACAGATTCTGTTTTTCGTGTGTTGTTTGCTTATTTCAATGCATCTATGGCTAGTAATTCAGTCTATGAACCATATATAAGTTGGAATACAGTAGGTTTAACACCAAAATAAATAAAGTCTGAGTTCATTGCAGTACCTTATGTGGTGGTTTTGTTTTCTTTCACTAACGGAGCTTATAAGATTTCCTGTTGAGTTTTGTGTAAAGTTGTGAAGTTTTCAAGTTTTGGGTAAAGCTTTTATGGACTATGGAATAAAGGGTGGCAAGAGCCTAAGCTTGGGGATGCCCATGGCACCCCAAGATATTCAATAATAGCCAAAATCCTAAGCTTGGGGATGCCCCGGGAAGGCATCCCCTCTTTCGTCTTCGTTCATTGGTAACTTTACTTGGAGCTATATTTTTATTCGCCACTTGATATGTATTTTGCTTGGAGCGTCGTCTATTATCTTAGTCTTTTCTTTTTAGTTTACCACAATCATCCATGCTGTACACACCTTTTTGGAGAAGCCTATTTGATTAGAATTTGCTAGAATACTCTATGTGCTTCACTTATATCTTTTGAGCTTGATAGTTTTTGCTCTAGTGCTTCACTTATATCTTTTAGAGCACGGTGGTGTCTTAATTTTGAAGAAATTGCTAGTCTCTCATGCTTCACTTATATCTTTTTGAGAGTCTTTTAGAACAGCATGGTATTTGCTATGGTCATAAAGTTGGTCCTAGAATGATGAGCATCCAAGTTGGGTATAATAAAAACTATCATAGAAAAGTGAATTGGATGCCATGGTCAATTTGATACTTGATAATTGTTTTGAGATATGGTGGTAGTGATATTAAAGTCATGCTAGTTGGGTGATTATGAATTCAAAGGATGCTTGTGTTGAAGTTAGCAAATCACGTAGCATGCACGTATGGTTAAAGTTGTGTAACAAATTTGAAACATGAAGTGTAATTGGCTTGTGTGTCCTTATGAGTGGCGGTCGGGGACGAGCGATGGTCTTTTCCTACCAATCTATCCCCCTAGGAGCATGCGCGTAGTACTTGATTTTTCATGAGTTCTAAATTTTTGCAATAAGTGTATGAGTTCTTTTGACTAATGTTGAGTCCATGGATTATACGCACTTTTACCTTTCCACCTTTGCTAGCCTCTTCGGTACCGTGCATTGCCCTTTCTCACCTTGAGAGTTGGTGCAAACTTCGCCGGTGCATCCAAACCCCGTGATACGGTATGCTCTATCACACAAAAACCTCCTTATATCTTCCTGAAAACAGCCACCATGCCTACCTATTATGGCATTTCCATAGCCAGTCCGAGATATATTGCCATGCAACTTTCCACCGTTCCGTTCATCATTTTCATGACATACTTTACTTTTGTCATATTGCCATTGCATGATCATTTAGTTGACATCGTATTTGTGGCAAAGCCACCAAGCATTATTTTTCATACATGTCACTCTTGATTCATTGCACCATCCCGGTACACTGCCGGAGGCATTCATATAGAGTCATATCTTGTTCTAGTTTCGAGTTGTAATCCTTATGTTGTAATCAATAGAAGTGTGATGATCATCATTATTAGAACATTGCCCAAAGAAAGAAAGAAAAAGAAAAAAAAGGAAGAAAGGCAAAAAATGCCCAAAAAAAGAAAAAGAAAAAAGAAAAAGAAAAAAGAAAAAAAGAAAATAAATAAAAAGGGCAATGTTACTATCTCTTTTTCCACACTTGTGCTTCAAAGTAGCACCTTGTTCTTCATGTAATGAGTCTCATATATTGTGCTTCAAAGTAGCACCATGTTTTTCACATAGTGAGTCTCATAAGTTGTCTTTTTCATACTAGTGGGAATTTTGCATTTTAGAACTTGGCTTGTATATTCCTACGATGGGCTTCCTCAAATGGCCTAGGTCTTCGTGAGCAAGCAAGTTGGATGCACACCCACTAGTTTTCTTTTGTTGAGCATTCATATAGCTCTAGTGCATCCGTTGCATGGCAATCCCTACTCCTCATGTTGACATCAATTGATGGGCATCTCCATAGCCCGTTGAATATCCTCGTCAATGTGAGACTTTCTCCTTTTTTGTCTTCTCCACACAATCCCCAGCATCATATTCTATTCCACCCATAGTGCTATATCCATGGCTCACGCTCATGTATTGCGTGAAGGTTGAAAAAGTTTGAGATTATTTAAGTATGAAACAATTGCTTGGCTTGTCATCGGGGGTATAGAAGTTGGGAACATCTTTGTGTGACGAAAATGAAGCATAGCCTAACTATATGATTTTGTAGGGATGAACTTTCTTTTGGCATGTTATTTTGAGAAGACATGATTACTTTGATTAGTATGCTTCAAGTATTACTATTTCTTATGTCAATATGAACTTTTATTTTGTATTCATTTTGTCACGCCCAATATGCGATACTATCCAAAAGAGACTCGAAGGTCCCACCAAGGATAGAACCGCATATTGAAACGCTTTTGTAAGGTGGATATCATTACATCAACATTACATAATAGATGGGGATACATACAAGAGGCATACAATGCCACATGAATACATCAATACATCATACATAAGATCAACATCCGACTACGGATGAAACACAAACAGAAGCTCAAACGACATCCACCCTGCTAGCCCAGGCTGCCGACCTGGAACCTATCCCCTGATCGAAGAAGAAGCGGAAGAAGAACTCCAAAACAAGAAAACATCGCTCTCGCATCATGATCATCGCATAACCTGTACCTGCAACTGTTGTTGTAGTAAACTGTGAGCCACGAGGACTCAGCAATCCCATTACCATGGGTATCAAGACTAGCAAAGCTTAAAGGGAAAGGAAGGGGTAAAGTGGTGAGGTTGCAGCAGCGACTAAGCATATATGGTGGCTAACATACGCAAATAAGAGCGAGAAGAGAGGCAAAGGAACGGTCGTGAAGCTAGCAATGATCAAGAAGTGATCCTGAACTCCTACTTACGTCAAACATAACCCAAAAACCGTGTTCACTTCCCGGACTCCGCTGAAAAGAGACCATCACGGCTACACACGCGGTTGATGCGTTTTAATTCGTATCTGGTGTCAAGTTATCTACAACCGGACATTAACAAATTCCCATCTGCCCATAACCGCGGGCACGGCTTTGGAAAGTTTATACCCTGCAGGGGTGTCCCAAGTTAGCCCATGATAAGCTCTCGCGATCAACGAAGGATATACCTTCTCCCAGGAAAACGCGATCAGACTCGGAATCCCGGTTTACAAGACATTTCGACAATGGTAAAACAAGACCAGCAAAGCCGCCCGATGTGCCGACAAATCCCGATAGGAGCTGCACATATCTCGTTCTCAAGGCACACCGGATAGGTCAGCCTACGAGTAAAACCAGCCCTCGAGTTGCCCCGAGGTGGCCCCGCAATCTGCCCGTTTCGGACCAACACTCGAAGGAGCACTGGCCCGGGGGGGTTAAAATAAAGATGACCCTCGGGCTCCGAAAACTCAAGGGAAAAAGGGCTAGGTGAGGCAAATGGTAAAACCAAGGTTGGGCCTTGCTGGAGGAGTTTTATTCAAAGTGAACTATCAAGGGGGTCCCATAAATCACCCAACCGCGTAAGGAACACAAAATCCGGGAACATAACACCGGTATGACGGAAACTAGGGTGGCAAGAGTGGAACAAAACACCAGGCATAAGGTCGAGTCTTCCACCCTTTACCAAGTATATAGATGCATTAATTAAATAAGAGATTTTGTGATATCCCAACATAATCATGTCCATCATGGGGCAATCTTCAACTTCACCTGCAACTAACAACGCTATAAGAGGGGCTGAGCAAAGCGGTAACATAGCCAAGAAATGGTTTGCTAGGAAGGTTGAAAAGGTTAGAAGCTGACATGGCAATTTGGGGGGGGGGGCTTGACGAGCAAATGATAGGTAGAACAGCAAAGCGATAGAACAAAGCAAACTAGCATAGCAATGATAGTAGTGAGATCCAGGGTAGCGGTCACCTTGCCTGAAATCCCGCTAGGAAGAAGAACGAGTCCATGACGAAGACGAACGGGAGTAGTCGAACGAATCCTCACAATCGCAACATTACCGGAAAGAAACAAACAACATGGTAAACGCACAATCATAAACATGGCATGATGCTCAACCAAGTATGATGCATGTCCGGTTTAATGAGGCATGGCATGGCAATTTGCAACAAACAATCCTACAAATTAAGTGGAGCTCAAAATGCAAAACACCACATCAATTATTTAGTTCACTCCCGGTTAGGTACTCAACAATATTAAATGTTGCTTAACATGGCAAGAGGTGAAGCATAACAAAACTAACTATTTAGGCAAGTTTAAATGAGGCCGGAAACAACAAACAACAATTCTGGAAAATCCTCATATGCATATTTTGAGTTTGGTACTGTTCTGCCCTAAACACAATTTTAATGATGTCAAACATCAAAATGAAGTGCACCATGTTAAACTAGGCATTTTTTCACCCCATTTACTTATAAAGAACATTTAATTCCGAGCTACGGTTATTTAGTTATGAAATAAAGCATTTTAAAATGGCATTTGAGCAAATTTAAACAAACATCATTTTAAACATTTTAAACATGGATGAGAGTGGCAAAATATTAAACTAGATGAAATTCTAAGCATTTTACATGTTGAAAACATTTTAATATGATGCATGGTTATGAAGTTATTAATGCATGAACTTCAGGGGTTTTTCCGTAAATCTGTAAACTCCTGTATAATAGCTAAATTCGCGGATCTGAAAAAAAAACATGTCAGGCCGAATCTGGTGGGCGCAAGCTAACATGTGGTGCGCTGGGGCGAGGGATAGGCTGGAGGCTCACCATGGGCCAAGCCCAGTTTGCAGAGGAGACCAGATTGGCTGGGCCTTGCGCGGCGTAGGGGAGCGGCTGGGCCGAAGCAGAGGAGGCCCAAGCACGTGGACAAAGCAGGGGCGCGGTCAACGGGATCGAGCGGGGTGCAGGCGCGGGGAAACTTGGCGTCGGTCGTCGTTGTAGAGGAAGCAGCGGCCGCGGCAGGGAATGGCGAGGCAGGGGGTTGTCAGCTGGCGATGCACTGGTGGCGCTGGAGGCGGCCGGAGGAAGTGGATCTAGGCGGGGAGGTAGCAGGTCGGCCGCAACGGCTACTGCCGAAGGGGATCGAGGCGGCATGGTGCGGATCCGGGCGGCGAAGTGGCGAAGGCGGCTGACGAACTCCATGGCAGGCCGGTTCCTACAGGCGAAAACGGTGCGGGGATTAGAGGGAGAGAACCAGGGGAAACGGGGTGAGGAGGAGGAGAGGCACGGCCCTGGGACCTGGCATCCATGGCGGAGGAGCTCGGATGGTGGCATCCATAGTGGCGACCAGAGGAGACTTGGACGAGCGGGACGGCAACGGACCGCAAGGAAGCAGGGGCTCGCGAGGGAGATGGCTGCTGCTGGCACTGGGGCGACGAGGAGGAGGCCGCAGGCGACGGCAAGGAGGCGCACGGTCGCGGGGATGGATCGAGGAGCTCGGCTCTTGGACGAAGGGAGGTTGGAGAGGAAGGGCACGAGGGACCCTGGTGCTCCGATGGCTTGTGGTCGAGACGAAGAGGAGGCAGGTGAGGAAGGTTGCCTTGATCCAGATCGGATCGAGCGCTTCGAAAGGTTAGAGGTGGCTCGGCGCTGAATGGTTGTGTGGTGGAGGCAGAGAGTGGAGGCGCTGGGTTGGGGCGTTGGGGATCCCGAGGAAGATGCAGCGGCGGCGGCGCGAGGGACAAATGTCCTAGATTTTAGGGTTAGTTTAGATCAGGTATGAAGTTGGTCTATATATAGGGAAAGGGGGGGTTTAGGATAGATTTGGACCCTCCGATTAAATTGGACGGTCCAGAATAAATAGGTAGGGAGTCCAAATAAGAAAACAAAGATATTTTATAGATGTTTGGAGATGATCTGAATGCAACAGTGATGACTGAGCGGTTCGGGTTCGGGGAAGTTTTCGGACGCACGCAAGAGGGGGTCGGTGGTTTGACAAGAGTGAATCGAAAACCCAGTTGGTCTGGAACGGTCAACGAAGGCAAAGCGGTCTGAGGGACGGTGATGAAGGCAAAGGGAGAAACGGCAACGATGAGCGAATGCAAGTTTTTAAAAAATGACGGCAACGAAGTGTCGATGCAATGCGGATGATGCTATGAGATGAAATGCATAACAAGAACGAAATGCAAAACAACAGACAAAAATCCAACCACGGAGGAAAAATAAATCACATAGCCAGAAATGGCAAGAGTTGGAGTTACGAATATGGAAAGTTGTATCCGGGGCGTTACAACACTCCACCACTACGAGAGGATCTTGTCCCGAGATCTAGGATGGCACCGGAGGGAAAAGGAAGAGGAAGATAAGAGGTAAACTAAGTTGCTTCTTCGACAAAAGAGTGAAACCAAAGAACCTTGAGAGGTTGAAAAGTTGAAAGAAAGAACACAACGGAGTTGAACACAATTGAGAGCACTGCGGTAGAAAATAGAAACAAGGGACACCATGTGAACCTTGGAGGTTGCAAAGCTATGAATGACGAGTACAATGGACAAGAAGGAATTGGAACCACTCTGGTTGAAACAAGATAAACAAGGAACAAGAACGAAAGAATCCAGGCAGCACTCCGGTAGAAAAGAGAAGCATAACTTGATAAGATGAAAAGAACTTGAAGAGATGACACAACACCCCGGTTAAATGGATAAGCACGAAAATAACATGATCCTCACAATTCGAGATGAAGAGTGAAAATCGCAACATCACAATGTCCCCGGAAGAAAGAATAGAAGATAGATCATTGGAATAAAAGAATGGAGAAGAAAATGCTAACTTCTACCACAAAAGAACTTGGAAAGCACCCTTCCAAGAAGGTTAGAACGGAGTTGTTGGAAAACCAACAACGACACGGATAAGCTTGTAGTGGGCTTATGGAAAACATCTCAAGACTGTGAGGTGACATTCTGCCACTAACGAAAACAATTGCTGCTTTGAGATCAACGAAGAGATGAAAACTTCTTCCACCAAGAGGATAAAGAGCAAGCTTGGGTCATGCATAATCACCACAAATAGCAACAACCCTTAAGGAAAGGCTTTAGGTGAAGTCTGACACAAGATAACTCCAACGAAGAAGTTGATTGGTCAAAAAGATCTCTTGAACAAAGAGAAGATGATGGATTTAAATATCTCATTCCTGACAACCTGTGAATCATGAAACACAAGGAGAAATTGCCAAGAGTGACATAACACCATCTCAAGAGATAAGGTAGAAAGAATTGCACTTGGGAATGCAAGAAGAAGAAATACTTGAGCTCCTCAAAACAAAACGTGTGTTGAACACCATGTTTATTTTAGAGTATAGCTTGGCGGGTCATAACTTCAAGAGAAATCTTGAAGAACAATTGAAGAATGAAAAGAATCCTTGATGAACCACCATGTAGAGCCTACATGAAGAACTCCGATAATGAAAGGATGATAGAAAGAAAGAGAAGTTGAAAACACAAGGTGAAACCTTGCGATGATTTAGATGGAGCTTCGCGACGAGATAATGCGGAAAACTTGCAACTCCGGAAAAGAAAAGATGAAACATCTCGAACCGGGAAATGTGACATGATGAACAACTCCGGAAATAAGAAACTAGATTACTTGGATGAAACAATAATAAGAATTACGTTATGCCTATCCTTCACCAATTTAAATTGATGACAAGCAATGGATTTGGCATACTACTTATTCTCGTAGAAAGGATTAAGAGGGATATAGCGTAAACTTGAGAAGGTACTGATGGAACCACCGGTGGGATTGAAACAACGAATAAATTGATATGATAACAAAGGAAGTGAAAATCTTGAATGAACCACCGTAAAAATTAGAAAAGAGAGTAGCAAGGGCACAATTCACCGGAAAGAATTGGAAAACGAATGAAGATACTTGAGGGGATTTAGCTACCTGAGAACGAAGAGATCAGGAACTGATTAGAGGATATTAGAACGATTCATCGGGAAGAATTGGAGAACGATAGCTACACGTTGAGAATCAAAAATTATGACATGATGGCCTTCAGAGGAAAGAAATGGAAACAACTCATGAAATGCTCCGGATGGTTGAAAAGAATATCCACAATCAAAAACAATTATGAGGATGGCATGAAGCTAGAACCATGAATCTTCAAGAGAATGGACCAAGATTTAAGAGAAACTCTTCTTCGGTCTTCAAATGTTGAGAATGATGATGAGAACCACCATGAATTGTTGAGATACTCCGGGAGAATGAAAAACAAAGAGGAAAGATTGAGCGAAAGATGAAATGATTTGAAAGTGATCTTGGAGAAGGAATATGACTGATGAAAATTCATTCTTACCTCAAACTTCGAAAGACTTTGGAAATCGCTCCGATAAATTAGAAGAGTCAGGTAAGATCCTGGGAAGCGATCTATGGGTTAGGGCCCACTAAAAGAAAACACCGTTGAACGAGATTGAAAGGGGGGATTGCACCGGTTGAATTAAATGGCCTTAATGGAAACACGAATCTTCCGAGATATCTTCAACACTCTGGATATGAACTAGGAGAGGCGAATAAATAAGAGAGCCTTGGATAAGAAATTCACATGGGAAGATATGTGAAACGAAAGGAAGAGATATGATCAACACCGAAACTTGAAATTAATCCACCGGAGAAGAAAAGAGACGAAGAATAATGAACTTGAAGCTCCGTTAGTATCTTCGTGAGAAATCACCGGATAAGAACATTGACGGAAAAGAATGGAGAGTCTTCCCATCAATAAAATGGATACCCGATTAAGAAATCTGAGTCCTTGAAGAAAAAGGGTGGGAGGGCGGGGAAAACAAAGACAACTTGGAATGGATGAAACAAACACCGGTGAGAAAACTTAGAGTTGATCTTGCGGATGTTGAAAATGATCGGATCCACTTGAAGAGAAGCACACCGGTTGAAAAGAATTGACATGACAACCTCGATGATCAAAAGGATTAGTACTCCCATAGAAATATGAGAACACCGCTTGAAAGATATGGAATCAACACTTGACATTGAAGCAACTCGAATACCACAACTCCAAAACAAAACAAAGGATTGGCTTGCAAAATAAGCCGGAACAAATACCTATGATAGAGATTGACCCAATCCCATATCATGCTTCTGTCGGAAAGATATTCTAGGAGCTACTTGAATTCCCACCTATAAACTCCCGAAACTTTCTGGTTATGCAATCTGGTGTTGGGGATACAGGGGAAGCAATATATCTCACCCAAACTAACAATCCCTACATCCAAGTTGTATCCATCCGTCAACACATAACCAAGAAACCTTCGGAAATCGTGTACCTCAACCTTTGAAAAGCATCCGTTATACGAGCTATGGCAATACTCCCGAACTCCCGCCCCAGTACTGGGTGGCGTCGAGGTTATCTCACCAACAACTGCATAAAAGAGATTTTCGATGTCTGCAAAACTCAGGTATTCTAGAACTGCAACGATAAAATTGTGACGACAACACCTCGGAGCTCAACTCTCGGGGTCACCGCCACATAAAAGACAGGAGGCACCAAGAACAATGTTCTCGTCACAAAACCATCGGAACGATTCCAAGATACCCGCGTGATCCTAAAAAAATAGTGAAATTTGAGGAGAGGAAAGTCAAAACATCTACGTCAAGAGACCTCACCAGAGCGACGAAGGGGCTGAGGAGTAAAAAGAATCCTACTCTGCGATATATATAATCCTAAGACTCAAAATAGTTTTTTTCTAGACTCAACAACGACCAACAATCAAGGGGGCTCCTATGGTCGGTCGAGGCTCTGATTACCAACTTGTCATGCCCAATATGCGATACTATCCTAAAGAGACTCGAAGGTCCCACCAAGGATAGAACCGCATATTGAAACGCTTTTGCAAGGTGGATATCATTACATCAACATTACATAATAGATGGGGATACATACAAGAGGCGTACAATGCCACAAGAATACATCAATACATCATACATAAGATCAACATCCGACTACGGATGAAACACAAACAGAAGCTCAAACGACATCCACCCTGCTAGCCCAGGCTGCCGACCTGGAACCTATCCCCTGATCGAAGAAGAAGCAGAAGAAGAACTCCAAAACAAGCAAACATCGCTCTCGCATCATGATCATCGCATAACTTGTACCTGCAACTATTGTTGTAGTAAACTGTGAGCCACGAGGACTCAGCAATCCCATTACCATGGGTATCAAGACTAGCAAATCTTAAAGGGAAAGGAAGGGGTAAAGTGGTGAGGTTGCAGCAGCGACTAAGCATATATGGTGGCTAACATACGTAAATAAGAGCGAGAAGAGAGGCAAAGGAACGGTCGTGAAGCTAGCAATGATCAAGAAGTTATCCTGAACTCCTACTTACGTCAAACATAACCCAAAAACCATGGTCACTTCCCGGACTCCGCCGAAAAGAGACCATCACGGCTACACACGCGGTTGATGCGTTTTAATTCGTATCTGGTGTCAAGTTATCTACAACCGGACATTAACAAATTCCCATCTGCCCATATCTGCGGGCGCGGCTTTCGAAAGTTTATACCCTGCAGGGGTGTCCCAACTTAGCCCATGATAAGCTGTCACGATCAACGAAGGATATACCTTCTCCCAGGAAGACCCGATCAGACTCGGAATCCCGGTTTACAAGACATTTCGACAATGGTAAAACAAGACCAGCAAAGCCGCCTGATGTGCCGACAAATCCCGATAGGAGCTGCACATATCTCGTTCTCAGGGCACACCGGATAGGTCAGCCTACGAGAAAACCAGCCCTCGAGTTGCCCCGAGGTGGCCCCGCAGTCTGCCCATTTCGGACCAACACTCGAAGGAGCACTGGCCAGGGGGGATTAAAATAAAGATGACCCTCGGGCTCCGGAAACCCAAGGGAAAAAGGGCTAGGTGAGGCAAATGGTAAAACCAAGGTTGGGCCTTGCCGGAGGAGTTTTATTCAAAGCAAACTGTCAAGGGGGTCCCATAAATCACCCAACCGCGTAAGGAACGCAAAATCTAGGAACATAACACTGGTATGACGGAAACTAGGGCGGCAAGAGTGGAACAAAACACCAGGCATAAGACCGAGTCTTCCAGCCTTTACCAAGTATATAGATGCATTAATTAAATAAGAGATATTGTGATATCCCAACATAATCCTGTCCATCATGGGGCAATCTTCAACTTCACCTGCAACTAACAACGCTATAAGAGGGGCTGAGCAAAGCGGTAACATAGCCAAGCAACGGTTTGCTAGGAAGGTTGAAAAAGGTTAGAGGCTGACATGGCAATTTGGGGGGGGGGGCTTGACGAGCAAATGATAGGTAGCGCATCAAAGCGATAGAACGAAGCAAACTAGCATAGCAATGATAGTAGTGAGATCCAGGGTAGCGGTCATCTTGCCTGAAATCCCGCTAGGAAGAAGAACGAGTCCATGACGAAGACGAACGGGAGTAGTCGAACGAATCCTCACAATCGCAACATTACCGGAAAGAAACAAACAACATGGTAAACACACAATCATAAACATGGCATGATGCTCAACCAAGTATGATGCATGTCCGGTTTAATGAGGCATGGCATGGAAATTTGCAACAAACAATCCTACAAATTAAGTGGAGCTCAAAATGCAAAACACCACATCAATTATTTAGTTCATTCCCGGTTAGGTACTCAACAATATTAAATGTTGGTTAACATGGCAAGAGGTGAAGCATAACAAAACTAACTATTTAGGCAAGTTTAAATGAGGCCGGAAACAACAAACAACAATTCCAGAAAATCCTCATATGCATATTTTGAGTTTGGTACTGTTCTGCCCTAAACACAATTTTAATGATGTCAAACAGCAAAATGAAGTGCACCATGTTAAACTAGGCATTTTTTCACCCCATTTACATATAAAGAACATTTAATTCTGAGCTACAGTTATTTAGTTATGAAATAGAGTATTTTAACATGGCATTTGAGCAAATTTAAAAAAACATCATTTTAAACATTTTAAACATGGATGAGAGTGGCAAAATATTAAACTAGATGAAATTCTAAGCATTTTACATGTTGAAAACATTTTAATATGATGCATGGTTATGAAGTTATTAATGCATGAACTTCAGGGGTTTTTCTGTAAATCTGTAAACTCCTGTATAATAGCTAAATTCGCGGATCTGAAAAAAAACACATGTCGGGCCGAATCTTGTGGGTGCATGCTAACATGTGGTGCGCTGGGGCGAGGGATAGGCTAGAGGCTCACCATGGGCCAAGCCCAGTTTGCAGAGGAGACCAGATTGGCTGGGCCTTGCGCGGCGTAGGGCAGCGGCTGGGCCGAAGCAGAGGAGGCCCAGGCACGTGGACAAAGCAGGGGCGCGGTCAACGGGATAGAGCAGGGTGCAGGCGCGGGGAAACTTGGCATCGGTCATCGTTGTAGAGGAAGCAACAGCCGCGGCAGGGAATGGCGAGGCAGGGGCGTCGGCTGGCGATGCACTGGTGGTGCTGGAGGCGGCCGGAGGAAGCGGATCCGGGCGGCGAGGTAGCAGGCCGGCCGCGACGGCTGCTGCCGAAGGGGATCGAGGCGGCGTGGTGCAGATCCGAACGACGAAGTGGCGGAGGCGGCTGACGAACTCCATGGCGGGCCGGTTCCTACAGGCGAAAACAGTGCAGGGATTAGAGGGAGAGAACCAGGGGAAACGGGGTGAGGAGGAGGAGAGGCACGACCATGGGACCTGGCATCCATGGCAGAGGAGCTCGGATGGCGGCATCCATTGTGGCGACCAGAGGAGACTTGGACGAGCGGGATGGCAATGGAGCGCGAGGAAGCAGGGGCTCACGAGGGAGATGGCTGCTGCTGGTACTGGGGTGACGAGGAGGAGGCCACAGGCGACGACGAGGAGGCGCACGGTCGCGGGGATGGATCGAGGAGCTCGGCTCTTGGACGAAGGGAGGTTGGAGAGGAAGGGCACGAGGGACCTTGGTGCTCCGGTGGCTTGTGGTCGAGACGAAGCGAAGGCAGGTGAGGAAGGTTGCCTCGATCCAGATCGGATCGAGCGCTTCGAAAGGTTACGAGTGGCTCGGTGCTGGATGGTTGTGCGGTGGAGGCAGAGAGTGGAGACGCTGGGTTGGGGCGTTGGGGATCCCGAGGAAGATGCGGCAGCGGCGGCGCGAGGGACAAATGTCCTAGATTTTAGGGTTAGTTTAGATCAAGTATGAAGTTGGTCTATATATAGGGAAAGGGGGGGTTAGGATAGATTTGGACCCTCCGATTAAATTGGACGGTCAAGAATAAATAGGTAGGGAGTCCAAATAAGAAAACGAAGATATTTTATAGATGTTCGGAGATGATCCGAATGCAACGATGATGACTGAGCGGTTCGGGTTCGGGGTAGTTTTCGGACGCGTGCAAGAGGGTTCGGTGGTTTGACAAGAGTGAATCGAAAACCCAGTTGGTCTGGAACGGTCAACGAAGGCAAAGCGGTCCGAGGGACGGTGATGAAGGCAAAGGGAGAAACGGCAACAACGAGCGAATGCAAGTTTTGAAAAAATGACGACAACGAAGTGCCGATGCAATGCGGATGATGCTATGAGATGAAATGCATAACAAGAACAAAATGCAAAACAATAGACAAAAACCCAACCACGGAGGAAAAATAAATCACATAGCCAGAAATGGCAAGAGTTGGAGTTACGAATATGGAAAGTTGTATCCGGGGCGTTACACATTTGGATCTGAACATTCATGCCACAATCAAGAAAATTACATTATGCTAGGTAGCATTCCACATCAAAAATTCTCTTTTTATCATTTACCTACTCGAGGACGAGCAGGAATTAAGCTTGGGGATGCTTGATACGTCTCCAACGTATCTATAATTTTTGATTATTCCATGCTATTATATTACCCCTTTTAGATGTTTATGGGCTTTATTTTACACATTTATATCATTTTTGGGACTAACCTACTAACCGGAGGCCCAGCCCATATTGCTGTTTTTTTGCCTATTTCAGTATTTCGAAGAAAAGGAATATCAAACGGAGTCCAAACGGAATGAAACCTTCGGGAGCGTAATTTTTGGAACAAATCTGATCCGAAGAGCTTGGAGTGCAAGTCAGGAATCTCCCGAGGGCCCCACGAGATAGGGGGCCGCGCCCCCCCTGTAGGGCGCGCCCCCTGTCTCGTGGGCCCCTCGGGCGGCCACCGACGTACTTCTTCTTCCTATATATACCTACATACCCCAAAAACATCCAGGGGCACCATGAAACACAATTTCCACCGCCGCAACCTTCTGTATCCACGAGATCTCATCTTGGAGCCTTCGCCGGCACTCTGCCGGAGGGGGAATCAACCACAAAGGGCCTCTACATCAACATCCTTGCCCCTCCGATGAGTTGTGAGTAGTTTACCACAGACCTGCCGGTCCATAGTTATTAGCTAGATGGCTTCTTCTCTCTTTTTGGATCTCAATACAATGTTCTCCCCCTCTCTTGTGGAGATCTATTCAATGTAAACTCTTTTGCGATGTGTTTGTCAAGATCCGATGAATTGTGGGTTTATGATCAAGTTTATCTATGAATAATATTTGAATCTTCTCTGAACTCTTTTATGTATGATTGAGTTATCTTTGCAAGTCTCTTTGAATTATCAGTTTGGTTTGGCCTACTAGATTGGTCTTTCTTGCCATCGGAGAAGTGCTTAGCTTTGGGTTCAATCTTGTGGTGTTCTTACCCAGTGACAGAAAGGGTTGCAAGACACGTATTATATTGTTGCCATCGAGGATAACAAGATGGGGTTTATATCATATTGCATTTGTTTATCCCTCTACATCATGACATCTTGCTTAATGTGTTACTTTCTTCTTATGAACTTAATACTCTAGATGCAGGAAGGAGTCGGTCGATGTGTGGAGTAATAGTAGTAGATGCAGGCAGGAGTCAGTCTACTTGTTATGGACGTGATGCCTATATACATGATCATGCCTAGATAATCTCATAACTAAGCGCTTTTCTATCTCTTATCATATTTGCTATCTTGAGAGAAGCCGATAGTGAAACCTATGGCCCCCGGGTCTATCTCTTATCATATTTGCTTTCAATCTACTTTTATTTGCATCTTTACTTTTTGCATCTATCTTATAAAATACCAAAAATATATTTATCTTTTCATATTATCTTTATTAGATCTCACTTTCGCAAGTGACCATGAAGGGATTGACAACCCCTTTATTGCGTTGGTTGCGAATTCTCAGTTTGTTTGTGTAGGTGCGTGGCACTTTTGAGGAGCCTCCTACTAGATTGATACCTTGGTTCTCAAAACTGAGGGAAATACTTACGCTACACTTTGCTGCATCACCCTCTCCTCTTCGAGGAAAACCAACGCAAGCTCAAGACGTAGCAGGCACCCGCTGTGGCTAGGGCCTTGGCCGGCCAGTGGC
The DNA here is from genome assembly GCF_018294505.1 of Triticum aestivum. Taxonomy (NCBI): domain Eukaryota; kingdom Viridiplantae; phylum Streptophyta; class Magnoliopsida; order Poales; family Poaceae; genus Triticum; species Triticum aestivum. The sequence continues at coordinate 238,781,583 of NC_057804.1, forward strand.
TGGTGGCCGGACACCCGGGGGTGTTGGTGACCGGACACCCGGGGTGGTCCGCGACCACTCTTGCTTCACGCCTCGCGCGTCCTTCTTCCTTCTCCTTCACCATAGGTGCATGTGTCTCCGTCCTCGCCTCTTCACGATTCTCTTCTTGGTACCTACAAGTGCATAGAGTTTCCATTTGAGGTAGAATCCGACTCTTGAGTGAATCCGAATGAAACTCGAAGCGGAATGAGTTAACCTCAGGTTTGACAGTGCGTGCACGTTCTCTTGTCATCGGTCTTCGAGGTGCTTGACGAGTTGTAGTAGAGTCCATGGGGATGAGCGAGGGATACTCCGCATCAGACCGCCTGGCGCCTGGCCTCGTGAGCCGCTAGAACGCGCTGCGCAAAGCACTGGTACGTGGCACCCATGTTCAGCAGACCAAAGGGCATGCGAACGTAGTTGCAGGGGTAGCCTCCACTCCGACCGACATGGGACGGCCAGAAGAGGTCTTGTGAAGCGGCCCTATTAAGGCCTGGGATGTTGACGTAGACGTGCAGCTCGCTGCCCATGTCAGGGGACACGGTTGCATTGGGGGCCGTGTGGGGTGACGCTCGCCGCGCATGGCCCTCGCCTCCTGAAGCTCTTCGATCGCCTTGATGGTGAACTCTCGCGCACCTGGCACCTCGCGTCGTGCGCCTTGCTAGCGGGGGTGCGCATCAAAACACGCCTCCAAGTGGTGCCCGAGCACCTCCCTTGTTGCACCGGCCAGGTCAGAGGCTCTCCAGATGGGAGCCCCCAAGCCTGTCCCGAGGGAAGCGTCGGGCGCCCCTTCCTATGTGGGAGGAAGGGGGGCCCAGCAGCGGTTGCGGGGCCTGAAGCACCGTCGTCAGGCGCCCTAGCTCCCTGACGACTCTTGAGGAGGAGCTGCTTCTTATTCTTGGGAGTGGTCTCGAGAGGCAGGACGACACCCTCTTCATCTGGGTTGTTGGCCACCGTGTCTTGGTAGGCGCGCTCGAGGGAGCACACCGAATCCTTCTCATCACAAGCGACCGTGATGATGCCGCCGCTCCCTGGCATCTTGAGGATGTTGTAAACGTGGTGAGTTGTTGCCATGAACTTGGCAAGGGCCAGATAACCAAGGATGGTGTTGTACGGGAGGCCGATGCGGGCGATGTCAAATTCGGCGAGCTCGGCGTGGTAGTTGTCGTGCTTGCCGAAGGTAACCAGGAGGCATACCTGCCCCAGGGGAACGATGGAGCCATTTGCCACTCATGAGAAGGGCTTGGTTGGCAGAAGTTGATCGTAAGGCACTTGGATCATCTCGAATGTCTCAATAGAGAGGATGTTGAGCCTCGCGCCGTCATTGATGAGGGTCTTGGTGATGAGGACGTTGCCGATGGTGGATGTGCAAAGCATGGGAAGGGCACCAGCGACGGCCGAGCACTTGAGCTGGTCCATGGAGTCGAAAGTGATGGCATGCATTGACCACCTGAGGGGACGCGTCGCCTCAAGCTTGGGGAGGGCCACGTTCACCTCACAAGCGAACTACTTGAAGATGCAATGTGAGGCTGGGGCCTGGGCACCGCCCAAGATGTAGGCGATAGCCCGGGGCTCCTGGAAGTGCCCAGCCCCACCATCTTGCCAGTTTCGTCGTTTCTCCTTGGCGCCGGTGGCAGCGGAGGGTGACCGGCATTGCCCTGAGGACGGACCTCACAAGGTTGGTCACACCAAGGCCCGTCGCGACGCTCATCGCGGCAGCACTCCTCACGAGGCTGGTCGTGCCAAACCTGACAAGCATCATGGTTGTTCCAACGGGCTCCGCTGCGGCCTCCTCCACAGCTGTATCCCCGGTCCCTGCGCTCGGAGCAGCGACCAAGGCGCCCATCACGGAGGGCCCTGAGCTTTTGGCAATTGTTGGTGTTGTGGTTGTGGACACTGTGGAAGATGAAGAATGGGCGGTTGCCCCGGGGAGGTTCGTCGTTGTCGTGACCGCACTTCATCTCAGGTTTAGTCGCAAGCACGGCGGGACCCTTGCACTTTGCCTCCTTAGCCTTGGCCCTCTTGACTTCAGGATCATCCTCCGAAAGCTCAAGGAGGGAGAGGCGGCCCTCCTTGGCCCTTGCGCACTTGTTCGCCAGGTTGAACATCTCCAAGGTTGAGCACAGGTCCTCGTTGATGGCGACCTCCTCCTTCATCTTGACATCTCGAATGCCTTCAGAGAATGCCGAGATGATGGCCTCACCCGATGCCTTCAAGATCCTGAGGCAGACGTTCATGAAGTGTTGTATGTACTTGTGCAGGGTTTCGCCTGACTGCTGCTTCACGCACCGCAGGTCACCCACTGCTGGAGCGCGGTCCCACGTGCCTTGGAAGTTGGCGGTGAAGCACTCGTGGAGCTCTTCCCAGGAGGAGAACGACCCCTCCGGGAGGTTTGGTAGCCAAGAGCGCACGCCATCCTTGAGGTCCATGGGGAACCAGTTCACCATGACCTTTTCATCTCCGCTTGCCGCTTCGATGCTCAGCGTGTAGAGCTGGAGGAATTCCGCGGGGTAGGAGGTGCCATCATAGCACGAAGGAAGATCTGGCTTGAACTTACCAGGCCAAACGACATGGCACAGATCCGAGGAGAAGGCATGGCAGCCCACCGCACTCATGGGCGCCGAGTGCGCGAGGGGAGCCCGTCCTTGACGTCCGCGTGCTGCAGCCGCGGGCGGCACGTGGTCTTGGTGATGCCACGGTGGTGTTGGGAGTGCGCACGCATCGGCTTGCGGCTGCTGGACCACCTGGCAGCTTGCTTCATCGCACGCTGGTGCTCTGCGCGGCGGTTTGCGCGAGGGCGCATCGCGCCTGAGCTCGGGGCATGCACCTCTCAGTGGAGGAGAGGAGGAGGCGCGCCATAAGCCACATCACCCGCCTGCGATGGCGGGGTAGCGAGCGAGCGGTATGGTGCAGGGGCCTCGCCGGCAGCGTTGACGAGCTCGGCGATGCGGCCAAGCCAGTCGTCGTGGAGGTAGTTGGCGGGGCAATAACGCAGGAGTTCACATGCCATGAGCAGTGCAACCTGCGTGTTTGTCGGCCCACGGCGAGTGTGGGAGGACGATGTCATGGCTGGAGTAGGCGACGGAGTAGCTGTACGGTCGTCATGTTGCACGGAGGGTGGCAACGATGAATCTTGCTGCTCGCGAGCAGCGGGTCAGTGGAAGCGTTAGCCACGGGGAGGCAGAGCGGCGAGGAGCACCGTTGCCCATGGGTGCCGTCTAGGCGACACGAGCGGCTCGACACTCGGTGCGGACACGGCGGGCATCGGCCATGGGAGCGACAGAGTAGAGGCGAAGCAAATGTGGAAGAAGGACTTCGACACGCCCCTACCTGGTGCGCCAAATGTTGGATTCAGGGCTCCACAGACCCAAGAAGGTTCAGACTCTGGGGCGTGTGTGAAGATCTCAACATCTCAAGCCTCAAGCTCGTTGCCCTACAACCTAGCCTAGCCGGATTCACGTGAGCAGGGAAGAAGATGAACACGATAGTTTACCGAGGTTCGGGCCACCTTGCGGTGTAATACTCTACTTCTGCTTTGTGGTGGATTGGCCTCACGAGGAGGTTGAGGATGAAATAGTACAGTGGATGAGTTGCCTCGCAAGGGCTTGGGGGTGAGAATGAGTCGACCCCTTCTATAATGGCGGCTAAACTATATTTATAGTGGCCTCGGTCCTCTTCCCTAGAAACTTAGGCGGGAAGGGATACCACAACGGCCAATTTCAATCGGGACAAGAGGTACACCCTATCCTAACAAAAGATGGTCTTCTCCTGCAAAGCTTCTTGTCGTGACGCGGTAGTGAGCTCGGCGATGACATCCATCCTGTCAAGCTCGTGGTCTTGGTCTCGTTGCACCGGAATGGAAACCTTTGGAGGGCTCCTTGGGAACCCCCATCTGTCCTTGCGCCCTTAGAACCTAAAGGGAAACTGTCTCCTTTGTGCCCGATGGCGCCCGCCTGGCCTTGGTTGTCATGGCTCACATAATCGCAGCCTCATGAGGCTGGGCACTTGCATAGGGAACTTTGCTCCTTGGGAGGCAGCCTGGGGAGGCCACTCCTCTGGAGGTCTTGGTGTCATACGCCTCGCGAGGCCGGGGGGGCTCATGAGGGTCTTGTCTTGGTAGTCTTGCAGATGGTTCATACCAGGTCATCAAAGGAGCCACGCCATGGGCCGCAGGCGGGCAAGTCAGGGTACCCCGTGAGGGAGTCCTGGATTAAGGGGTCCTCGGACAGCCGGAATATTAACATGGGCCGGACTGTTGGGCTATGAAGATACAAGATAGAAGACTTCTTCCCGTGTCCAGATGGGACTCTCCTTTGCGTGGAAGGCAAGCTTGGCGATTAGGATATGTAGATTCCTTTATCTGTAACCGACTTTGTACAACCCTAGTCCCCTTGGGTGTCTATATAAACTGGAGGGCTTAGTACATAGGGCACAATCATAATCCCATAGGCTAGACTTCTAGGGTTTAGCCATTACGATCTCGTGGTAGATCAACTCTTGTAATACTCATATTCATCAAGAACAATCAAGCAGGAAGTATGCTATTACCTCCATAGAGAGGGCCCGAACCTGGGTAAACATCGTGTCCCCCGTCTCCTGTTACCATCGACCTTAGACACACAATTCGGGACCCCTACCATAGATCCACCGGTTTTGACACCAACATTGGTGCTTTCATTGGGAGTTCCACTGTGTCGTCACCAAAAGGTTTGATGGCTCCATCAATCATCTACAACAATGCAGTCCAGGGGGAGATCTTCCTCCCCGCATAGATCTTCGTATTCGGCGGCTTTGCACTACAGGCCAACTCGCTTGGCCATCTGGAGCAGATCGACAGCTACGCCCCTGGCCATCAGGTCAGATTGGGAAGCTTGAATTACGTGGCCGATATCCGCGGAAACTTGATCTTTGATGGATTCGAGCACATGATGGCCGCTCCTTGTCACCATGATGAACAAGACCTAAATCTGTCATCGGACCGTGCTCAGGAGGTAGCACCTACAACTGCTCTGGCCCTAGACCCGGAGCAGATCGCGCCATCCGAGGACTGGATGCTCAACCACTCCACGGAAGCCACAAACTCAGCAGCGATAGAGCCGCACACAGATCCAACCCTGAGTGGGCCCTATGTCATCGAAACTTCGGATTCGTCTCCAGCCATAGGTCCTGAACCACGTGCATCTGTGCCCATCGATCCTGATCGGGCGCTGGTCGTTGAGTTCAGCTCCGCGCACATCTTCCGGCACTCGCCTTTTGGCGATGTGCTGAACTCATTAAGAGCCCTCTCCTTATCAGGAGAATCTTTGTCGAACTATGTCCGGCTTGAATTGGAAGCTGATGACGGAGATTTCGCTTTCCCACCCACCACCCACTGCATAGCCACTGTCAAAGACTTAACCGACATGCTTGATTATGACTCCGAAGACATCGACGATATGGACGACGATGCCGGAGATGACCAAGCACAGAAACCGCTGCCTACAGGGTGTTGGACAGCCACCTCCTCGTATGACGTATACATGGTGGATACACCAAAAGAGAACAACAACGACGATGAGAAGGATTCAGTTGAGGAGAAACCTCCTGAGATACAGCCAAAGCACCGACGACAGCGGCGCCGCTCTAAACCCCATCGTGGAAAAAACAGCACTACCGGCACAGGAGAAAATAAAACTCCATACAATGCCGAAGACAATGAAGATCCCATGGAGACAACGTCCGAACAACATGAAAGGGAAGATGGGCGAGCTGGCCCTGATGAACAGGCCATGAATGAAGACACGGAGGACAGTAACTACCTTTCACTCTCTGAGGACGAGGTGAGCCTCGGCGACGAAGACTTTATCATGCCTGAGGAGCCCGTCGAGCAGGAGCGCTTTAAGCACCGGCTAATAACCAATGCAAGGAGCCTGAAAAAGAAACAACAGCAAGTTCAGGCTGATCAAGATCTGCTCAACGACAGATGGACTGATATCCTGGCAGCCAAGGAATATGGCCTCGAGCGCCCTACCAAAAGTTACCCGAAGCACAAACTATTACCACAGTTCGATGACGAAGCGCTGGAACCTGTCCCACCAGCTTATAATACGGCTGACCGGCCACCACGCGGTCGGGACAAAGCGGCGCCTCGAGCCGAACACCAGCCCACACTACCTCGCCATAAAAACAGAAATGCAACAGCTCGGGGACACACATACGACCTGCGGTATGACCTGGAAAACAGAGCAGGTCAGACCAGATCAATTTATGGGTCGCGGGGGCGTGCCCTGATGCGCGATGATGGCCATCCGGCTGGACGTGACAAACATAACCACGTCCGGGACGAGAACCGCAGACGAACTCCATCGGAGCTACATCACGATTTGGCCCGATATAGAGGCACCGCACACCCCCTTTGCTTCACTGATGAAGTAATGGAACATGAATCCCCAGAAGGGTTTAAACCCGTAAACATCAAATCATATGATGGCACAACAGACCCCGCGGTATGTATCAAGGATTTTCTTCTCCACATTCACATGGCCCGCGGTGATGATCTCCACGCCATCAAATACCTCCCGCTTAAACTCAAGGGACCAGCCAGGTACTGGTTGAACAGCCTGCCCGAAAACTCAATTGGCAACTGGGAGGACTTGGAGGATGCCTTCCTCGACAACTTCCAAGGCACATATGTCCGACCTCCGGATGCCGATAACTTAAGTCACATAGTTCAACAGCCCGAAGAGTCTGCCAGGAAATTCTGGACTAGGTTCTTGACTAAAAAGAACTAGATCGTCGACTGTCCAGATGCTGAAGCCCTAGCGGCCTTTAAACATAGCATCCGCGACGAATGGCTCGCCCGACACCTCGGCCAAGAAAAGCCGAAGTCCATGGCAGCCCTCACGTCACTCATGACCCGCTTTTGTGCAGGCGAAGATAGCTGGCTAGCCCGTACCAATAACAACACAGGCGAACCTGGCACTTCCGAAGCCAGAAACAGCAATGGCAAGCCCTGACGCAACACACACAAGCGACGAAACAATGGCAACAACGGCAAAGACACGACTGTCAATGTCGAATTCAGCGGCTCTAAATCCGGTCAGCGGAAGAAGCCGTATAAAAGAAACAATCCGGGCCCATCCAGTTTGGACCGCATACAAGATCGTCCATGCCAAATCCATGGCACTCCTAATAAACCAGCCAATCATACCAACAGAGAGAGTTGGGTCTTCAAACAGGACGGTAAGTTAAATGCCATGAACAAGGAGAAGGGGTCCCAAAGCAAGGACGATGATGAGGAGCCCCGGCCATCGAACACAGGGGGGACAGAAGAAGTCCCCCCCAAGTCAAAACGGTGAACATGATATATGCTACCCATATCCACAAGAGGGAGCGCAAGCGCGCACTCAGGGACGTCTACACGATAGAGCCAGTTGCCCCAAAGTTCAATCCATGGTCATCCTGCCCGATCACTTTTGATCGCAGGGCTCATCCGACCAGTATCCGTCATGGCGGTTCAGCCGCACTGGTCCTTGAACCAATTATTGATGGGTTCCATCTGACGCGAGTCCTCATGGACGGTGGCAGCAGCCTGAACATGCTTTATCAAGATACAGTGCGCAAAATGGGTATCAATCCCTCAAGGATCAAACCCACCAAAACCACCTTTAAAGGTGTCATACCAGGTGTAGAGGCATGTTGTACGGGCTCAATCACACTGGAAGTGGTCTTCGGCTCTCCGGATAATTTACAAAGCAAAGAATCGATCTTCGATATAGTCCTATTCTACAGTGGCTATCACGCACTGCTCGGATGAACCGCATTCACTCGATTCAATGCGGTGCCGCACTACGCCTATATCAAGCTCAAGATGCCAAGACTACGCAATGTTATAACAGTCAATGGAAACATGGAACCCTCCCTCCACACTGAGGAGCACACCGCCGCCCTTGCAGCAGAAGTACAGAGCAGCCTTTTCAGGCAGAACCTCAATTTGGCAGTTGTCGGTGTCAAAACCGGTGGATCTTGGGTAGGGGGTCCTGAACTGTGCGTCTAAGGCTAATGGTAACACGAGGCGAGGGACATGATGTTTACCCAGGTTCGGGCCCTCTCGATGGAGGTAATACCCTACTTCCTGCTTGATTGATCTTGATGATATGAGTATTACAATAGTTGATCTACCACGAGAACATAGAGGCTAACCCCTAGAAGCTAGCCTATGATTCTAATTGTTGTTGTCCTACGGACTAAACCCTCCGGTTTATATAGACACTGGAGGGTAGGGTTACACAGAGTCGGTTACAGAGAAGGAGATCTACATATCCGAATTGCCAAGCTTGCCTTCCACGCAAAGGAGAGTCCCATCCGGACACGGGATGAATTCTTCAATCTTGTATCTTCATAGTCCAACAGTCCGGCCAAAGTATATAGTCCGGCTGTCCGAGGACCCCTTAATCCCGGACTCCCTCAGTAGCCCCCGAACCAGGCCTTAATGACGATGAGTCCGGCGCGCAGATTATCTTCGGCATTGCAAGGCGGGTTCTTCACCAAATTCTCCAGAGTACCTGTTGTAACAAGCAGTATCCGGCTTTCCTTTAATGTTGCACTCCTCGGCTTCTGTGCTTTAATAATATCAGTCTCCACGTGTTGAGCGAATGCGAGAAGTCGAGGCATTTTTACATTCGCCATCATGACCATACGAGTAAATTGTCTATTTAAAGAGACGGCAGATCCAAATCACACCATTCTTCCCCAGCGAGTATTCATCAGGACGCGCCCGGAAGAAGCCATCCCATCATGGTCGGCCGTCGTAGCTCTTCCTCTCGCCCCCGTAGGACTAGGCCAGGCAATTGGGAGAAATGTTCTGTCCCCCACAGCCGACTAGTAGAGTTACAGACCAAGGGGTTCCTCCCGCCTGCGTACATGGTCCCCGTCCGAGCTGGACTAGCCACTTATAATGGCGGGGAGCAAGCAGAGAGTTCTCCAAACCCATCCAAGGGGGAGCGGGTATTCTTCGTCCCCTATTTGCTGAGGGAACTCGGATTTCCAATCCATCCGTTCCTCCGCGGGCTCCTGGAGTTCTACGGCCTCCAGCTGCACAACTTTACCCCAACATCCATACTGCATGTCGCAGGCTACGTCGCCTTCTGCGAGTTGTTTCTGGGTTGCGAAGCTCATTTCGAGCTCTGGAAGAGGCTATTCTGCCTCGTACCCCGCACTCAGGAGGGGTCGGTATATCAAGTGGGCGGAGCCGAAATATGGCGCATCGCCGAGAACGGATACCTGTCTGGTACCCCGAAGAAGACATCCGAGGACTGGCCTTCGGAGTGGTTCTACATATAGGACGTCCCTCTTCTGGACCCTATTGGGAAGGGCCTTCCCGAGTTTGTAAATGCCCTGTTGAAGAAACGCCACAGCTGGCGCCCTCGAAGCCCCCAGGGGGAAGATAACAGAGAGATCCTTTTCCTGATGGACAGGATAAAGACGCTGGCCAAATCAGGACTAACAATAATTGAGGTTATGTCAATATGTATAATGCGGGGAGTGCAGCCACTTCAATATCGGGGGAAACCCATGTGGCACTTCAATGGAGAAGACGACGCCACCCGCTGCAGCCATAATGGACCGGACTCTGCCGCCGCTCTGGCGAAGATACTGTCCGATTTGTACAAAGGAGAAGAGGAGGAGTTCATCTGTATCAAGCCACGGGATGGATTCTCCATGTACAACCCCCCAAGCTAGGTGAGCCGCTATCTTTTATTCTAGTATTTCCCGCATTTTTTACCACAAATGTTTACCTCGTCAATTCATAGCAGGTACTGCGAAGAGCTATGAGGGATGTTCACAGCCCATCTCCACAACTAGAGGACCCCAACCGGGACCTCGACCCCGGACTCAAAGAAGATCCGGACACATTTGTGGAGCTCGTTGACAGGACATTCTATCAGTTAAGCTGCGATGGTGCGTTGGTGGCCATCATAGCTTATTATCCTGGCCTACTCCCTGTATCACATGTAAGTAAAGCCAGAGTCCCAACTTCCAAAAAGGATTCCCTCTTTACGCCTTACCCACCGCACATGTATTGCGTCTTACAGGGAAGGCCATTGGGACGCCATGACGAACCCGCGGTGACTCGTCAACAAGGGGCACCGAAGCCGGGTAGGCTTAAAAGGAAGGCGGTCAGGACTGAGACACCATTGCAAAGGTATGTTTAAAACCCTGCCACGTAATTATCATTGTTAAGATATAACAATGTCCGTTGTCTCCTGGCAGGAAAAGCGCTCACCGGACTATATCCGGAGAGCCTGCCGGCCACGCCTCCACCAGCCGGACTCCTAGGACGGACTCAAGGGCGGAGTTAACCACGGGGACAACGCCGGACAATCCTCCTATAGAGGATGCGGATAGATTCTCCGCTACAAACTCCAAAGTGGAGAGCGCCATGAATCATAGGGGTTCAATGCCTTCAACTCAGGGGAAGCGTACATCCAGGCTGCTCAAGATGGCTTTGCCAGAGCCACGGACCAGTACGTAAAGGATATATAGGTAAGAAAATTTGATGAGTATGTATATCAGTAGCCCCTGAGACTTGAAATAGTTGGCACAATTGTTTTAAGGATCCTCGTGTATATAGGTTCTGACAGAGAAGAATACCCAGCTGTCTAAAGAGCTGGAAGAATGTAAAGCCCAACTGCGGGCCGCAATTGCCGGAATGGAAGAGTCCACGAAGGCCCCATCTGGTAATGCTTCTTTTGATCGAGAATAATGTAAAAGCATGTACCAGTTAGTATTCGGCATGAATGCAAATCTAACAATAGATTCTGCAGACAATCCCGGAGGCAATCCAGAGATTGTTGTAGCGACCAGACCTCAAACAGTATGATCTATGTGCATCAGTGTCATCCCTAGATCAGTAATGCTGACACGCACAATACTCAAAGGTTTTATAACAGAGTAGCAATCACACACTTATTACATCGGATGTCTCAAAAGAGAACTTATTACAATAAATATGGCTTAAGGCCATATAATAACGATAACAGCGGAAGGCTTGGAAGATAAGCGAGTCCACCAAATCCAACGGCATCATTGAGTATAAGATCACGACCTAAGGCACCTTACTTGTCATCTGAAAAGTCTGCAACATGAACGTTGCAGCCCAAAAATGGGTTAGCACATGGAATATGCTGGCAATGTAACACATAGAGAGTAATGAACAGAATAAGGCTATCACTACATGCATATATGGTTGGTGGAAAGCTCTATGGTTACAGTTTTGCATAAAGCCAATTTTTCCCTACTTCAAAGGAATAAATTTTATTTAACTATCATGGTGGTTGTTAAACATTAAGAAGGTTCCTCCAACTCAATCCCAATTAAGCATCATCATTAACCCAAAAAATTTAATCAAGTAACATGATGAGATTCACATGATAATCCAAGTAATAGATACTCAAAACGTCCATAACCAGGGACACGGCTAACCATGATTAGTTTATACACTCTGTAGAGGTTTGTGCACTTTTCCCCGCAAGACTCGATCTCCTCCGCTTGATTTCTCGCACTACATGGTGTTTGAGAAACGGATGACCGAGACACAATCTTTCAGAAGCATTAACTCTCTACTCCGGGAAGACAGTACCAACCTACATTCCCTACATCTGCTAGTCTACCTCTTCAAGAGCTCACATAACATACTCAACTATGCTAGAGCCCATAGTAGCTTGCGGCTGCACACGGAAGTTTCTAGCATGAATAATCTCATGATCCCTTTGAGCCTGGGTGGCGGTCCATAGGAGAATCACACGGTACCCCGGGATCTCCAAAAATACAGGCAACACTGGGTTCCCCAGGTGCCTCAATCCACCCAGATGTGAATTTACGTTGCCACTTTGAGTAAACCATTAATTCACAATTCTCACATCTGCCATGGATACACTCGCCCAATCCACGTCTACTAGCATAGCATAGCAATATAAGAAAACGTAGAAGTAACTCTCGAAGGTTTGATAATAAAACAGGTAATAGGTACTACCTCATCTACTCCCCAAAACCCACATATTAAACAGATCCTAATCATGCAATTGTTTGAGGATTGGGTAGTAAAGAGGTATGATCAAAGTGTTACTTGCCTTGCTGATGATCCGTGAAACCTAGAGATTCGAAGTAGCAAGTGGCGCACTCCGGGTACTCTATTGCAAACAAACAAGCATATAATAAGCACTCCTCTAATGCACAGGTAAAACTCAAATAAGAGATCTAACCAGAAAGTTCAACTTAAGAACTCCGGTTTGCAAAAGGAAATCAAATCAAACAAAGAAACGAAACACAAATGGCGAAAGAAACAAGCTTCGTTTACTAATCTGGACCTAAGTCTAATTTTACAGTAGCAAAAACTTGTTTGAGTTGGTTAAACAGAAAGAGGGTTTCGAGATGAAACTCTAGGCGCTTGAATCGCCTCACTTGGACAAACGAGCGAAAAGTTATACTTGAATGAAATTCGGATCAGAAATCACGATCAGAAATAACCGCGGAAAATCCGAGAAAAAAGAAAAATGGACGAACAGGCTAACGAATGAACATTCGCTGTCTGCGACTAAACGACGAAAACCGTTCGTTAAAACGAACGTACGGACAAACATCCGCTAAATACACTAAACCGTAAAAAAATAAACCGAACCGGATCTATTAAAAAAACAAAACGGATATAGGGTTTCGAAATAAAACCGAATGGTTTTATAAAGAAACCGGCGGCGGCTACCTCAGGCTCGGCGCGGATTCCGGCGACGCGGGGTCCGGCGGGTCGGCGGTGGCGGCTAGGGCAGCGGGGGTGGCGGCTTCGGCGGCGGCAGGTGGCGGCTTCGGCGGCGGCGGCTAGGGTTCGGCAGCGGTGCAGGCTGGGCTGGCGGGGTGGTGTGGGGTTCGGGGCAGGGCGCCCCGGCTTATAAAGCCCCCCGGGCGGAGTCCCGCTCTGGTACGACCTGGAGTCGGTTTGACTTTTTTTAAATAATTTCGCGCAGAAAACAAATAAAAGAAATACTAAACGGACTCCAAAAGTCCCGAAATAAATTTTCCCCGTCCTCTAAAATCAGGCAGGACAAGATGAACATTTATTTGGGGCCTAAATGCAATTTTGAAAAAAGCGCATTTATCCTAATTCAAATAAAATAGCGATAAAACTCCAAAATAAAATCTTGTTTGATTTTATTATTGAATGCACTATATTTCTTTATTTTGGTAAAGTCATTTCATTCCCTCTCTCACATTTTTATAATAGAAATAATTGAAGATAAAATAATTAAAATCAAATGATCCTATTTTCATAATTTGAGAAAACTCAAATATAACAATAACGAAATCCCCAACTCTCTCCGTGGGTCCTTGAGTTGCGTGGAATTTCTAGGATCAAGCCAAAATGCAAATAAAATATGATATGCAATGATGATCTAATGTATAACATTCCAAATTGAAAATTTGGGATGTTACAAACCTACCCCCCTTGAGATGAATCTCGCCCTCGAGATTTGGGTTGGCTAGAAAATAGGTGAGGGTGGTCCTTCAGTAGATCTTCCTCTCGCTCCTAGGTGGCTTCATCCTCGGTATGGTGGCTCCACTCAACTTTGCAAAACTTGATAACCTTGCTGCGGGTGACTCGGCTGGCATATTCGAGAATCTTGACTGGTTTCTCCTCATAGGTCAAATCACTATCCAACTGAATCGCTTCCAGTTGCAATTCTTTGGGAAACATGGAACACATCATGAACTCCTGACAATCCTTTGGGCAATTCCAACTTGTAGGCAACCTCTCCCATATGCTCCAAAACTTTGTATGGTCCTATAAAACGTGGCGCTAACTTTCCTTTAAATCCAAAGCGCTTAACTCCTCGAAGTGGAGATACACGAAGATAAACTCTATCTCCGACTTCGTAAACTGTCTCCTTGAGTTTAGAATCTGCACAGCTCTTCTGCCTGGACTGGGCTACCTTGAGCCTATCGTGAATCAGCTTCACCTTTTGCTCAGACTCTTTAATCAAATCTAGTCCAAACAACTGGCGGTCTCCAACTTCATCCCACAACAATGGTGTCATGCACCTCCTTCCGTACAGAGCTTCGAAAGGGGCCATCTTCAAACTGGATTGATAACTGTTGTAGTACTCCGCATATGGCAAATTGTCGTCCCAACTAGATCCATAATCTAGCGCACAAGCTCTCAGCATGTCCTCGAGAATCTGATTGACTCTCTTGGTCTGTCCATCTATGTGCGGATGAAAAGCCGTACTAAACTCTAGCCTGGTACCCAAAGTTTCCTGCAACTGATTCCAGAACTTTGAGGTAAACGGGGTTCCTCTATCTGATACAATGCTCCTCGGAACTCCATGCAGACATACGATCCTGGTCATGTATATCTCTGCCAACTTAGCACTGGTGTAAGTGGTCTTTACTGGGGAGAAATGAGCTACCTTCGTCAAACGGTCGACTACGACCCATATCGAGTCATAGCCTAAATGAGTCCTGGGTAATCCCGTGATAAAATCCATGCCTAGCTTATCCCACTTCCATTCGGGTATCGGCAATGGCTGTAGCAATCCTGCTGGCTTCTGATGCTCTGCCTTCACTCTCTGACATACATCACATACTGCTACATACTCCGCAATATCCTTCTTCACTCCAGTCCACCAGAAAGTGTCCTTCAAATCCAAATACATCTGGGTATTTCCTGGGTGAATCGAATATGGCGAATCATGGGCCTCTTGCAGAATCAACTTCCTGATCTCCGGGTCATTAGGCACATAAAAACGGTCCTCGACCATAAGGTATCATGCTCATCCTCACGAAAACCTTTAGCTTTTCCTTTGCTCATCTTCTCCTTTATCTCGGCAATCTACTTGTTAGTCTTCTGAGCTTTTCTGATCTTATCCATCAAAGTAGACTGAATCTCCAATGCTGCTACATAGCCTCTCGAAACTATCTCCAAACATAGCTCGCGTTGATCCTCGGCTAACTCCTTCGGTAACTCTCCGGTCATGAGTGTGTTGACATGGCTCTTGCGACTCAACGCATCGGCAGCTACGTTAGCCTTTCCGGGGTGATAATGCAATCTCATATCATAATCCTTAATGAGCTCCAACCATCTCCTTTTCCTGAGATTCAACTCCTTCTACGTGAAAATGTACTTCAAACTCTTGTGATCCGTGTACACCTCACAATGATTTCCGATGAGAAAATGTCTCCATGTCTTCAATGCATGTACTACGGCTGCTAACTCCAAATCATGTGTAGCATAATTCAACTCATGAGGCTTAAGTTGTCGTGAGGCATATGAAACAACTCTTCCTTCCTGCATAAGCACTTCTCCAAGTCCTCGACGAGAAGCGTCGCAATATACTTCATAATCCTTGCGCTGATCAGGCAGAATCAACACTGGTGATGTAACCAAACGTTTCTTCAACTCCTGGA
Organism: Triticum aestivum; assembly: GCF_018294505.1. Lineage (NCBI taxonomy): Eukaryota > Viridiplantae > Streptophyta > Magnoliopsida > Poales > Poaceae > Triticum > Triticum aestivum. Next base: position 238,797,036 of record NC_057804.1, read on the forward strand.
AACTGGCCTCACATTCATTAGTCCATTTGAACTTGGTGTCCTTCTTCAACAACTCCGTCATGGGCTTTGCTATCTTCGAGAAATTCTCAATGAACCTCCGGTTGTAACCTGCGAGTCCAAGAAAACTCCGGATCTCTCCAACTGTTGTTGGGGCTTCCCAATTTGTCATAGTGACAACTTTGGTGGGGTCTACTGCTATTCCTTCTCCGGATATAACATGTCCGAAGAATCCAACTTCCTTCAACCAAAACTCACATTTGCTGAACTTGGCGTATAACTGATGTTCTCTGAGCTTCCCAAGTACCACACGCAAATGCTCTTTATGCTCCTCTTCATTCTTTGAGTAGACCAAAATATCATCAATGAACACCACGACGAACTTATCCAAAAACTCCATAAACACCTTGTTCATCATGTTCATGAAATATGCCAGTGCGTTAGTCAGACCAAATGACATAACGGTATACTCATATAGCCCGTACCTGGTGGTAAAATCTGTCTTAGGTATATCCTGCTCTAGAATCTTCAACTAGTGGTATCCTGATCACAGATCGATCTTGGAAAATACCTTAGCTCCTTGCAACTGGTCAAACAAGTCATTGATCATCGGCAGTGGATACTTGTTCTTGATGGTCACTTCATTCAATCCTCGATAATCAACAACCATCCTCAATGATACATCCTTCTTCTCCACTAGAAGCACTGGCGATCCCCAAGGTGAAGAACTTGGGCAAATATAGCCTTTATCCAGTTACTCCTTAATCTGCTTCTTAATTTCCTCCAAATCTTTTGCGGGCATCCTGTACGGTCTCTTTGATATTGGTCCTGTGCCTCGCAAAAGCTCAATCAAAAACTCAATGCCTTTGTCCGGTGGCATGCCTGGCAACTCCTCTAGAAATACGTCAGGGAAATCCTTCACCACTGGTACTTCCTCCGGTACAACTCCTGATAAGGAATTTACTTGAGTCCTCTTCGGCACATGCCGGGATACATACTTGATCCTTCTTCCTTCTGGCGTGGTAAGAAAAATCGACTTACTAGCGCATTCTATGTTCCCTCCATACTTCGATAACCAATCCATGCCTAATATCACATCCAGTCCTTGTGATTCCAATACAATTAGGTCTGAGGGAAACACGTAGTTACCAATCCTTAATGGTAACCGCTCACACCATAGACTAGCCATATACTCTGCTCCTGGCGAGGTTACTAACATGGGTGACCTAAGGGCTTCGGTTGGCAGGTTATACTTATCCACATATCCCCTTGATATGTATGAATGCGATGCACCAGTATAAAAAAGAACGAGTGCAGTAAATGACTTAACCAAAAACTTACCTATTACTGCATCTGGTTTGGCTTCTACCTCCCCCATGCTAACGTGGTTCACCTGCCCTTTGTTGAAAGGGTTTGGCTTCTTCCTAGAGCTTCCATTGCCATTTCCATTCTTCGCTTCAGGATATTTAGTGGCATAATGTCCAGTCTTATGGCACTTGTAACAGATAATGTGGCTCAGATCCCTCTTGGCTGGTGTTGATGGGTTGGTACGGTTCTGGCCGTTGCTTCCTCCATTCCCATTACCATTCTTGGGGGCACTATGGTTGTGCGAACTCCCTCCTCCATGGGTATGCTGAAAATGTCATCCCGAGTTTGGGGTAAAACGAGGCTTCTGCTGAGCTCCAAAATTGTACTTCCCTTGTCCGTACTTCCTCTTCCAGCTGTCAATCTGCTGCTCCTTCCCTTCTATCATGAGAGCTCTATCTACCAACTCCTGGTAGTTGTTGAAGGTTGCTACCATCAACTGCATGATCAGATCATCATTCAATCCTTCTAGAAACTTCTCCTGCTTAGCTGCATCCGTAGCAACGTCATCTGGGGCATAACGTGCTACCTTACTAAAGTCATCCACATACTGGCCAACCATACGGCCTCCTTTGCGCAAGTTGTGAAACTCACACTTCTTCATGGCCATAGCTCCTACTGAAACATGGGCAGTGCGGAAAGCCTGCTGAAACTGATCCCATGTAACAGTGTCGATAGGATAAGTGGCTGTGAAATTCTCCCACCATGATGCTGCGGGTCCATCAAGCTGATGTGCGGTGAAATGCACCTTCTCCGCATCTATGCATCCTGCAGTGGTCAACTCCCTTCCCATCTTGTGGAGCCAATCATCTGCAACTATCGGCTCGGTTCTACTGGAGAACACCGGCGGATTCAGCCTCAAGAAACGGGCTAAGTGATCAACATGTGGTGGTGGTGGTGGGTTGTTGTTGTTGTTGTTGTTGTTCCCACGATTCTGATTTTGGACTAACATCTGCATCAATGCATTCTGCTGCTAGATCAACTGAGTGAGCTCTGGTGGAAAAGCAAATCCATTGTCACGTCTTGGAGGCATTTGAGGGTTTAGAAAAGGTGAGAATGTAGAATAGAATGAGGACTATAGGGAAAACACTACCCATATGCACATGAGACAAAATCAAACAATATCACTTCAATCAATTCAAGCAAGGGCATACAACGGTCTAACTATCGTTACAAAAGTTCTCGGACTATACTATATACATGGGGAAATACTACTACTGTTATGGTGGTCGTCTATAAAATTTGATCGGTCAAAGACTCCATGATATCTGCTCCACCTTCATCAACAAAGTCATCATCGCTATCGTCTGGGTCCGAGTCGGTGTCGTCGATGATGATGTAGTTCTCCGGGGAAGTGCAATCATCGTCTTCTCCTCCAGTCGCGGGGAATCCCATAAATACTTTTAGCTTCTTCTTCAGATCATCCTTCTTCTCCACGAGCGTTGCTATTTCCTCCTCATAACCATCACGTGTAGACTTGAGTTCTTCCTCCAGCTCCGTGATCTTGTTCATAGCCTTCTTCAGATCTATCATGCCTGCGCACATCTGGTTCTCCTGGCGACGAATGTGCTGGTTTAACTCCTGGATGAAAGCGGCAATGGATCTATCCTTCCTGGTGCTGATCATCTCCCATTGCTCATCTCGGCGCCCACAAATCTGGTAGATAGTATCCTTGAGATCCTTGTGGTAAACTTCTCCAATACGTCCCATGGTGATGTGGGCTGCCATGCTCTTTCCTAGACTCCAGGTTGGTGCATCAAAGGAAAACTCTATGGGCTCAGTGACGGGAATGAACGTCCTTCCTGGAACTTGAACTTGAATCATCCAACACTCCTCTTCAGGTAAAGTGGTGATGTAGGTTCCGGTGAAGCTTGGTACTATGATGTTCAGGTATCTAGTGACCTCCTTCAAGTGGCGTCCAAAGGGTGTATCCTCATCCGGTTGCGTGAACTTGTTCCTTGCCTCCGCCATCCTAAAAGAGTAGGAAAGATGAGGAATCAGAGAAGAGAAGAGAGTAGTGATCTAGGGATTTAGCTTAGTGGTCGTGTCCTACAATCAGCGTGTGCTCTGATACCATCTTGTAGCGACCAGACCTCAAACAGTCTGATCTTTGTGCATCAGTGTCATCCCTGGACCGGTAATGCTGACATGCACAGTACTTGAAGGTTTTATAACAGAGTAGCAATCAAACACTTATTACATCGAATGTCTCAAAAGAGAAATTATTACAATAAATATGGCTTAAGGCCATATAATAACGATAACAGCGGAAGGCTTGGAAGATAAGCGAGTCCATCAACTCCAACGGCATCACTGAGTATAAGATCACGACCTAAGGCACCTTACTCGTCGTTTGAAAAGTCTACAACATGAACGTTGCAGCCCGAAAACGGGTCAGCACCTGGAATTTGCTGGCAATGTAACACATAGAGAGTAATGAACAGAATAAGGCTATCACTACATGCATATATGGCTGGTGTAAAGCTCTATGGTTACAGTTTTGCATAAAGCCAATTTGTCCCTATTGCAAAGGAATAAATTTTATTTAACTATCATGGTGGTTGTTAAACATTGAGAAGGTTCCTCCAACTCAATCCCAATTAAGCATCATCATTAACCCAACAAATTTAATCAAGTAACATGATGAGATTCACATGATAATCCAAGTACTAGATACTCAAAACATCCATAACCGGGGACACGGCTAACCATGATTAGTTTGTACAATCTGCAGAGGTTTGCGCACTTTTCCCCGCAAGACTCGATCTCCTCCGCTTGATTTCTCGCACTACATTGTGTTTGAGAAACGGATGACCGAGACACAGTCTTTCGGAAGCATTAACTCTCTACTCCGGGTAGACAGTACCAACCTACATCCCCTACATCTGCTAGTCTACCTCTTCAAGACCTCATGCAACATACTCAACTATGCTAGAGCCCATAGTAGCTTGTGGCTGCACATGGAAGTTTCTATCATGAATAATCTCATGATCCCTTTGATCCTGGGTGGCGGTCCATAGGAGAATCACACAGTACCCCGGGATTTCCAAAAATACAGGCAACACTGGGTTCCCCAGGTGCCTCAATCCACCCACATGTGAATTTAAGTTGCCACCTTATATAAACAATTAATTAACAATTCTCACATCTGTCATGGATACACTCACCCAATTCACGTCTACTAGCATAGCATAGCAATATAAGCAAACATAGAAGTAACTCCCAAAGGTTTGATAATAAAACAGGTAATAGGTACTACCTCATCTACTCCCCAAAACTCACATATTAAACAGATCCTAATCATCCAATTGTTTGAGGATTGATCTAATGCAATAAAACTGGGTAGTAAAGAGGTATGATCAAAGTGTTACTTGCCTTGCTGATGATCCGTGAAACCTAGAGATTCGAAGTAGCAAGCAGCGCACTCCGGGTACTCTATCGCAAACAAACAAGCATACAATAAGCACTCATCTAATGCACAGGTAAAACTCAAATAAGAGATCTAACTAGAAAGTTCAAATTAAGAACTCCGGTTTGCAAAACGAATCAAATCAAACGAAGCAACGAAACTCAAACGGCGAAAGAATCAAGCTTCGTTTACTAATCTGGACCTAAGTCAAATTTCACAGTATCAAAAACTTGTTTGAGTTGCTTAAATGTAAAGAGGGTTTCGAGATGAAACTCTAGGCGCTTGAATCGCCTGATTCTGACAAACGAGCGAAAAGTTATACTAGAACAAAAATCGGATCAGAAATCGCGATCAGAAATAACCGCGGAAAATCCGAGAAAAAAGAAAAATGGACGAACAGGCTAACGAACGAACGTTCACTGTCTGCGGCTAAACGACGAAAACCGTTTGCTAAAACGAACGTACGGACAAACGTCCGCTAAATAGACTAAACCGTAAAAAAATAAACCGAACCGGATCTATTAAAAAAACAAAACGGATCTAGGGTTTCGAAAAAAACGAACGGTTTTATAAAAAAAGGCGGCTACCTCGGGTCTGACGCGGATTACGGTGAAGCGGCGGGGGTCCGGTGGGTCAGCGGCGGCGGCGGCTAGGGCGGCGGGGGTGGCGGCTCCGGCGGCGGCGGGTGGCGGCTCCGGTGACG
>NC_057804.1:238802865-238807345 GCF_018294505.1 Triticum aestivum
GGCTTATAAAGCCCCACCGGGCGGAGTCCCGCTCGGGTACGGCCCGGAGTCGGTTTGACTTTTTTAATACTTTCACGCAGAAAAACAAATAAAAGAAATACTAAATGGACTCCGAAAATCCCGAAATAAATTTTCCCCGTCCTCTAAAATTGAGCCGGACAAGATGAACATTTATTTGGGTGCCTAAATGCAATTTTGAAAAACGCGCATTTTCCTAATTCAAATAAAATAGTGATAAAACTCCGAAATAAAATCTTGTTTGATTTTATTATTAAATCATCAATATTTCTTTATTTTGGGAAAGTCATTTTATTCCCTCTCTCACATTTTTATAACAGAAATAATTGAAGATAAAATAATTAAAATCAAATGATCCTAATTTCATAATTTGAGAAAACTCTCTCCGTGGGTCCTTGAGTTGCGTGGAATTTCTAGGATCGAGCCAAAATGCAAATAAAATATGATATGCAATGATGATCTAATGTATAACAATCCAAATTGAAAATTTGGGATGTTACAATTGTACCAGAGGATGAGCTATATGCTCAACGGCAGCTGAAGGCTGGCGAGCGCGTGCTTACAAAGGTTATACAGGAGAAAAATAATCTCTAGGACGCAAACACCCGACTGGACGTCGAATTAAAGGATGTTCGGGCCCAGCTTGCTGACTCCGTCAAGGAGAATAAGAGGCTTTGACGCAACATTTTTAGTAAGTGCACTAACGAACCACTATAAAGTTCGGCGAAGAAGCGGGCTAACAGAAATATGTCTGTAGGTATGTTGACAGGTCGTCCCGAAGAGGAGATGCCCGGATCTGCAGGCGATCTTCTCCAGGAGCTCTCACAACTGCATGAACAAGTTCGGCAGGTGATGCAGGGCATTGCCCAGGCCTTGTGGCCATCCGCCTCCCTGCCAGGAGGCATGGGGGAGCTTCTAGAGATGCTCAAGGGAGCGCAGCGGCGCTTCCGATTATGGAAGATATTGGCCTGCCAACAAGGTGCAAAGGAAGCCTGGGCCATGGTGAAGACTCAGTACACCAATGCTGACCCGAACCATATGGCCGAGGTCGGACCTGTAGGGTCAGATGGGAAAGAGATCCCTGTAAGTCTGGTATATGACTAGGTAGCATTAGCCGCTAAGTATTCCCAACAGGACTGCAGGCTAGATAGGCTGTTGGATGGTATAGAAGAAGAATTTAGTCAGTCTAAGTGACTTTGTACTTCGAAGGACACATTTTGTCCCTAGCCGGATTGTAAATCATTTGTCTTGGCGGACCTTTTCGCTTCAACCTCTGGACCCGACAGTCCGGAGTGTATCCGAATACCCGCTCAGTTATGCGAAAACCGGGGCACGCGTGCAAACCAGGCGTAGGGGTCATAAGTGCTTGAACATACAAGTACCCAACTAGCTATGTTATATTACATGGGTAGTAAGAAACATCTTCCAGGGAGAATAGTTCCGTTAAGGGTTCCTTTCCCTGGGTGTGCATGAATTAATGTGCATGTCCGAATTGTGAAAAATGACGCAAGATATAAGCATCTGGGGGCATGTTTTGTAATAGGTAAAAGACATCTTTTGTTCACTGGCCGAATATTCCCTTAAGAACGCTAGCTTTTGGCTTCACCCAGTCTGAGGTACACATCCGGCTGACCCGGAAGTAACAATCGCATAGGTGCTCCCCTTATGCCCTAGCCAAATTAACGGGAACATAGGGCATAAAGACAAGAGCCAGGCAACCCAGCTTGGCCAAAAATTAAGTCATATCGATGCATATAGTGGTGAAAAAAGGCACATATGGAGGAATGACGCATATGTGGTGGGCATGAAGCCCAGAAGACAATTATATTAAGCTTCTATATAAGAAGCCCCAGGTATATTGGGCGCGCATAGCGCGGTAGGAGTGTGCGGTCAAAACATACTTGAAGCTTTTAAGGCTATATATATAAAAAGGAGAGAGAGGATATAATTTAAAAAGGAAGACGGAGGTAAGGAGACAAACACAGAGTTCGACACTAGGCGTAGAATCTTCGGATTCTGGCCGCGTTCCATGGGTTCAGCTCGAGTTGATTATCGGATGCATCACACAGACGGTACGCTCCTCCGGTGAGAACTTTATCAATGATGAAGGGACCTTCCCATTTGGGCTTGAGCTTGTCCTTTTTCTTCTCTGGTAGGAGGAGAACGAGTTCTCCAATGTTGTAAGTTTTGGCCCGTACTTCTCTCCTTTGATACCTTTGAGCCTGCTATTGATAAAATGCAGAACGGGCCTTAGCGACGTCACGCTCCTCCTTCAGGGCATCTAAGCCGTCCTGCCGATCCAGCTCGGCTTCTCTCTCTTCGTACATGCGCACTCGAGGTGAGTCATGTATGATATTGCAGGGTAGCACAGCCTCTGCGCCGTACACCATAAAAAATGGTGTGTATCCAGTTGTGCGATTTGTCATGGTTCGCAGCCCCCATAGTACAGAGTTGAGCTCCTCGACCTAGTGCGTATCTGATTCCTTCAGGGATCGCACTAGCCTGGGCTTAATGCCGCTCATAATAAGACCATTCGCTCGTTCGACTTCACCGTTTGTTTGGGGGTGATAGACTGATGCATAATCGAGCTTTATGGCCATTTTGCCGCACCAAGTTTTCACCTCGTCGGTTGTGAAATTTGAGCTGTTATCGGTGATGATGTTGTGGGGGACACTGTAACGGTGTACGACCTCGGGTATGAAGTCTATCACTAGTCCGGACTCGGCCGTTTTAACTGGTTTGGCTTCTATCCATTTGGTGAATTTACCGACCATGACCAACAGGTATTTCTTCTTATGGCTTCCTCCTTTAAGGGGTCCAACCATATTGAGCCCCCAGACCGCAAAGGGCTAAGTTATGGGGATTGTTTGGAGAGCGGTAGGTGGCATATGGCTTTGATTTGCAAAAAGCTGGCAACCGACGCAATGTTGGACAAGGTCCTATGCATCTGCCCATGCTATCGGCTAGTAGAAACCTGTATGGAAGGCCTTGCTTACGAGCGACTGGGCTGCGGCATGTTGGCCACCGAGTCCGGCATGAATTTCGGCCAACAGCTACCGCCCTTCCTCTTCGGAGATGCACCTTTGGATCACTCCAGTCACGCTTTTCTTATAGAGCTCTCCCTCATGGACCTTGTAGGCTTTAGAGCGCCGCACAATGCAACGAGCCTCATTCTGGTCCTCAGGGAGTTCTTGCCTATTTAAGTAGGCTAAGAAGGGTTCTGTCCATGGGGCGATGATAGCCATAATCACGTGGGACGAAGGTGTTATTTCAGTGGCGGAGCCTCCGATTACGTGAGATTGTTCGGGATCTAGGGTTGTGTTCGGATCTGGACTGGTATTGCCGGTCTCCCCTTCCCATACCACGGATGGCCTGAACAGCCTTTCCAGAAAGATATTGGGCGGGACGGGGTCGCGCTTAATTAGCGCCGATGCGGGCGAGGATATCTGCCGCTTGGTTGTTTTCTCGGATCACGTGGTGGAATTCGAGCCCCTCGAACCGAGCTGACATTTCGAGGACGGCATTGCGGTAGGCCGCCATTTTTGGGTCCTTGGCATCAAAGTCTCCATTTATTTGAGATATTGCGAGGTTCGAATCCCCACGCACTTCTAGGCGTTGAATGCCCATGGAGACTGCCATCCGGTGACCATGCAACAGGGCCTCGTATTCGGCCGCGTTGTTGGAATCTGTGTATAGTATTTGGAGTACATATTGGACTGTATCTCCCGTGGGGGATGTCAGGACAACGCCTGCCCCTAGACCGGCCAGCATCTTTGTAACACCCCGAATGTGACTTTCCATATTTGTAACTCCAACTCTTGCCATTTTCAGCTATGTGTTATGATATTCCCTATGTGGTTGGGTTTTTGTCTTTCTTTTTGCATTTTGTTCATGTCATACATTTCATATCATGTCATCATGTGCATCTTATTTGCATACGTGTTTGTCTCAGGCATCCGAGCTTTTTCCCGGTTGTCCGTTTCGCAATCCGACACTCCCACATGCACCAGGCGCACCCCTCTTGTCTCTTTTCGTGAGCGGGAGAAGAACATTCTCGAAATGGACCGAGGTTTGCCAAGTGGCCTTGGTACACCACCGGTATACCACCTGTCAAGTTTCGTTCCATTTGGAGGTTGTTTGATGCTCCAACGGTTAACCGGGTAACCGCAAAGGCCTCTTTTGTGTTGTAGCCGAACACCCCTCCAAACAGCCCAAGAACCCATCTAAACCATCTACATGTCCTCCGTCGTCGGATCACGATCGTGTGGGTGAAAACTACACCCCATTTGGACACTCCAAACTCCCCCTACTTATAAATATGTGCCCTCCTCCGAAATCCCGGGTCTCGAAACCCTAGTCGTTCCCCTCCTACGCCGCCGGACACGTCCGGCCCGAGCCGGACGAAATGGCTGCCGCGCGCACACCAACCTGGGAGCGCCACGTGTCCCTGGATCCGCCGCCG
>NC_057804.1:238807669-238817252 GCF_018294505.1 Triticum aestivum
CGGCCCGCGCGCCCCTTCGCTGCTTGCCTCCGCCGCGCCGTCGCCCGAGATCCGCGCCGTCGCCCGGGATCCGCGCTGCCGCTCGGATCTGCGTCGCGCTTCCGTCCAGTCGCCAGAGAAGAGCCGACGTCTCGCGCCTCCAGCTCCGCCACGACCTCGCTCGCCCTCCTCCGCCTCGCTGGTCGCCTCCTCGCCTCCTCTGCCTCGCCGGTCAACCCCGTCGTCGACGCCCTCCTTCCACTCTGGCCATCTCCCTCCTCTCCGGCACCAACTCCGGCAAAGCTCCGACCCTGCCTCGGTTTCTGTTCCACGAACACTAGATCTAGATCGGGAGAGGTTGACCTCGAATTCCTCCGTCTTTTTCTGCAATATTTTTATGCCATGTTCATCATGCCATAACTTCATGCTCGGTGCTCCGATTTGTGCATATAATATGGAAAAATGTTCACCATGAGATGCTCTTCATTTTGTTCCATTGTGCCATGCTTGCTTGAGTTCATATTGTTGCCTTAATAATCGTTGCAAGAGTGTTATATGATGTTAACTGTTGTCTGTTAACAGAACTTGGTGATTTGTCTTTTTCATTGCATTTTGTGTGTGCATCCTATGAGCATGAGCTCTACATATATTTTCAACTATGACATGCCATCTTCACAGGGGTTCTAGTCTTGAATTTTTGTGATCAATGTGGTGGCTAGCAGAAGCATGCAAACTAGGCTTCGTGATGTTGCTGGTTTCAGTCCTTGTTCTGCTGTTATTTCGATGCCATGTAAACTTGATGCTACAGCGATATCCATGCTTGTTTTGGGATACTTCAGTAAGGATGTTTTGAATATATGGTTATGCTCTATCCATCCATGTTCCTATTTGCAATTATGGAGTGCTCTAGCATGTCTTGTTCTTGCTGTACTTTTGCTATAAAATGTTCCTGGCAGAACGTTAACATGTTAATCCATATTGCCATGGTTGTTGCTAGTGATACATGCATCCTATCAACTTGCTCTTGCCATGGTTAGCTTCATGAGCATGTCATCTTGCTATTAGTATGCTTGTTTTTTCATGCAATGCTTTGTGATGTGTGATTCGAGCTCGCAAAGTTGTTATCATAATTCTGTTTATGCCATGCTCTGTTTTTCTGCTAAGGCTACAACTGTTAATAAAACTTGCTATGTTTACATGGGTGCCATCATATCTTCTGTGCCTTTTTGGCTCATCTTCAGTAAGGGACTTCTGTTCTATGCATTTAGTAAATTCATGCCATGCCTTCATTTTCTATGATATGTTCCTGTAGCATGTTGTCTGCTTCCTCTAAACATGGCTTCCTGATGTTATTTCTGGCATGTTAGTATTTTCACTGTCTGTGATACTGTTATCTTTTGCACTTTTGGCATGCTTGTTTGAACCTGCTCTCTTGTGTTTTAGCCGTAGCTTAGTGTTTGTGTTTTGTCAAGCATCTCTTGTACATCACTGCCATTTGCTTTGTTTCTATGTTGGAGTAGATTAGCTTAGCTTCTTGTTGCACGCTAAGTAGCATCATGCTGTTAATCGCAGAATTGTGTCATCCTTGTTTTGCTTGCCATTTGCAAACCGTGCATTCATTTCCGGTGATCTTTATATCGATTTCAACCAAAATCACCTCATATTTCCAACGGCATACTTAGTTTGCCAAGTTGATGCCTTGATCATTCTTTCCCTTCTGGAGCACGCATATGCATTGCATATCATATCTTGCATACCATGTCATGTATTGCATCATGTTGCTTGTGCATTGCACCGTGATTGATTGTTGTTCCATTGCTTGTGTTCTTGCCTTGGGTAGAGCCGGGAGATGAGTACGTGAACGAGGAACCTATTGAGTACGCTAACGAGGATCAAGCTTTCGACAACTCTGAGAACTTTGCAGGCAAGATGACCATACCCTCGATATCACTTCTATCTTTGCTTTGCTAGTTGTTCTCTCTATCGCTATGGTTGAGCTACCTACCACTTGTTTATCATGCCTCCCATATTGCCATGTCAAGCCTCTAACCACACATTCCTAGCAAACTGTTGTTTGGCTATGCTACCACTTTTGCTCAGCCCCTCATATAGCGTTGCTAGTTGTAGGTGAAGATGAAGTTTGTTCCTTGTTGGAACATGGATATTTTGGGATATCACAATATCTCTTATCTAAATAATGCACCTATATACTTGGTAAAGGGTGGAAGGCTCAGCCTTATGCCTGGTGTTTTGTTCCACTCTTGCCGCCCTAATTTCCGTGATACCGGTGTTATGTTCCTTGATTTTGCGTTCCTTACGCGGTTGGGTGATTTATGGGACCCCCTTGGCAGTTCGGTTTGAATAAAACTCCTCCAGCAAGGCCCAACCTTGATTTTACCATTTGCCACCTAAGCCTTTTTCCCTCGGGTTTTCGCGAGCCTGAGGGTCATCTTTATTTACCCCCCGGGTCAGTGCTCCTCTGAGTGTTGGTCCAAACTAGAGCCCTTTGCAGCGCCCCCTCAGGGAAACTTGAGGTCTGGTTTCAGTTGTACGGATTGCTCATCCGTTGTGCCCTGAGAATGAGATATGTGCATCTCCTATCGGGATTTGTCAGCACAGTCGGGTGGTCTTGCTAGTCTTGTTTTACCATTGTCGAAATGTCTTGTAACCGGGATCCCGAGACTGATCGGGTCTTCCCAGGAGAAGGAATATCCTTCGTTGACCGTGAGAGCTTGTCCTGGGCTAAGTTGGGACACCCTTGCAGGGTATTATCTTTCGAAAGTCGTGCCCGCAGTTATGTGGCAGATGGGAATTTGTTAATGTCCGGTTGTAGAGCACTTGACACTTGACTTAATTAAAATGCATCAACCGCGTGTGTAGCCGTGATGGTCTCTTTTCGGCGGAGTCCGGAAAGTGAACACGATTTGGGTTATGTATGAACAGAAGTAGTTTCAGGATCACTTCTTGATCACTTCTAGCTTCTCGACCGATGCGTTGCTTCTCTTCTCACTCTTACTTGTGTGTGTTAGCCTCCATATATGCTTAGTGCTTGCTGCAGCTCCACCACCTTACCCCTTTCCTACCCATGAGCTTAAGTAGTCTTGATCTCGCAGGTGTGAGATTGCTGAGTCCCCGTGACTCACATATTCTACCAAAACAGTTGCAGGTGCCGAGGATACCAGTGCAAGTGATGCAACCAAGCTCAAGTGGGAGTTCGACGAGGACCTTGGTCGTTACTATGTTTCGTTTCCGGATGATCAGTAGTGGAGCTCAGTTGGAACGATCAGGGATCTAGCATTTGGGGTTATATTCTTTTCATTTGGATTTGATTGTAGTCGGTCTATGAGTGTATTTTGAATGATGTATGAATTTATTCATGTATTGTGTGAAGTGGCGATTGTAAGCCAACTCTCTTTATCCCATTCTTGTTCATTACATGGGATTGTGTGAAGATGACCCTTCTTGCAACAAAACCTACAATGCGGTTATGCCTCTAAGTCATGCCTCGACACGTGAGAGATATAGTCGCATCGTGGGCGTTACAAGTTGGTAATCAGAGCCATCCCCAACTTAGGAGCCCCTTGCTTGATCGAATCGCTGGCGTTGTTGAGTCTAGAACAAAAATGTTTTGAGTCTTATGATTATATATATCTGAGAGTAGGATTATTTTTACTCCTCTGTCCTTTCGTCGCTCTGGTGAGGTCTCCTGACGTAGATGTTTTGACTTTCCTCTCCTCAAATTTCACTAAAAAAATTAAGGATCACGCAGGTATCTTGGGATCGTTCGGATAGTCTTGTGACGAGAACATTGTTTTTGGTGACTCCTGACATTTAGGGATTGTGGCAGTGTCCCGGGGAGTTGAGCTCTGAGGTGTTGTCGTCACAATTTTATCATTGCAGTTCTGGAATACCTGAGTTTCGCCAACATCGAAAATCTCTTTTATGCAGTTGTTGGTGAGATAACCTCGACGCCACCTAGTACTGGGGAGTTCGGGAGTATTGCCATAGCTCGTATAACGGATGCTTTTCGAAGGTTGAGGTACACGATTTCCTAAGGTCTCTTGGTTATGTGTTGACGGATGGATACATCTTGATGTAGGGAGTGTTAGTTTTGGTGAGATATATTGCTTCCCATGTGTCCCCAACACCTGATTGAATAACCAGAAAGTTTCGGGAGTTTATAGGTGGGATTCAAGTAGCTCTAGTATTTCTTCCCGCAGATATTTGGTTTGTGATTGGGTAATCCTTACCACTTATTTGTTCCAATCATACCTTGGTTTTTTCTTTCATCAATCTCTTATCAAGTGGCTTCTCACGTTAATGGATGTGTGATGTTAGCTTTGGGAATTCATTCATTCATCCTTGTTCGAATGTTTATTGTGAACACTATATGTTGCAATTTCTAGTCTTTGATATTGCTTATCTATCATGTCAATGGTGGTTCTAACAGATGTCATCTTCCTCAGGATGGATCCGCCAACTCGCAACAACCCGGATCGGGGTGAAGAAGATCGATCGAACCCACCACCTCCGCCACCTCCTCCGCCTCCGGAGGCATGGCAAGCTGTCGTGGCAGCCACCAACGCCAGTACCCAGGTGCTTTTGCAAATCTTGCAAGAACGCAACCAAGGCCAAGGCAACCAAGGGAATCAAGGTCAAGGGCAGTTCAACCATCAACCTCAGTTTCCTACCCTCAACTAGTTCCTTGCAAATCAGCCAAAGTCTTTTAGCTACTGTGCCGAGGCCACAGACCCCGATGATTGGCTCGTGGATATCAACAAGCATTTTGAATGTAGCAATGGCAGGCCTGAGGACTACGTCAAGTTCGCTTCTTTTCAACTCAAGGACCAAGCAGCTGATTGGTATCAGCAATACAAAGATTCCAGAGGAGGTTGAGTGATTACTTAGACTGACTTCTATCGGGACTTTAAAGCTCACCACATTCCTATAGGTGTTGTTGAGAGCAAGCATGAGGAGTTCCGCAATCTCAAGCAAGGCAGCATGTCCGTGTACGAATGCAACAAATAGTTTCAGAAACTTGCTCGCTTCGCTAAACAAGACGTTCCTGATGAAAAGAGTATGATTTATCACTTCAGAGGTGGCCTCAGAGAGGATCTGCAGTTAGCTCTCATTCTTGTTGAGCCTACTCAGTTTTATCAATTCTACAACATGGCCCTCAAGCAAGAAGGTACTCAGCTCATGTGTGAGGCTTCTAAGAAGAGAATCAGGGATGAAGTTCAGTCCTCTTCTTCCTCACAAGTGGCAGCTAAGCAGCAGAAATTCTACCTTCCTCCTCCTCCGTTTCGTCAGCCTTACTAGCTGGATCTTCCCACCCACCCAACCCAGGCTATCAGAACAAGTCAAATTCTCAAGCTCCAAGGTCAAATGCTCCTTATCATCATCCGCTCTCATAGGTGACTTGCAACTAGTTCTAACAAAAACGTCACTAGGCAAACAAGTGCTTCAACCAAAGGAGCCTTCCGCCTCCTCCTCCTGTGAGATCTGCAAGCAATGCAGTGGTCAAGCATAATTCCAAGTCTGCAAAGGTGAACATGATGAATGCAGCTCAAGCGGAGGAGTCTACTGATGTGATAATGGGTAATCTCTCAGTTAATGACATTCCTGCAAAAGTCTTATTTGATGCTGGTGCATCGCAATCTTTCACTTCAAGACCTTTTGTGGCTATGCATGATTTGGTTACTCAAGTATTGCCGAGTCCATTGTCTATTGTTTCCCCGGCTCGGCAAATGACTTCTCGAGTATTCGTTCGAGATTCCGTTATCAAGATGGGAAATTATAAATTTCTGTCTTCTCCAATTGTTCTTGGCGACTCTAATATTGATCTAATTCTAGGGATGGACTGGCTTTCTAAGCACAAGGCTCAACTTGACTGTGCTACTAGGGAGATTCAATTGACACACTCTTCTAAGGATGTGATCATCTATGCCGCTTGTGATGAAACCATTCGGTTGTTTTCTCACAATGAGAAGGGCGAGCAAGACGCAATCTCTCAGATTCCAGTCGTTTTTGAGTACCAAGATGTCTTTCCAGAAGAGCTTCCGGGTATGCCTCCGCACCAGCCAGTCGAGTTCGTTATCAATCTTGAGCCTGGCACTGAACCCGTTTGCAAGCGTCCATACAAGCTTGGACCTAAAGAACTGAAGGAATTGAAGAAACAGCTCGATGAACAAGAGCGTCTGGGTTTGATCAGACCGAGTTCATCTCCATGGGGTTGTGGAGTTCTTTTTTTCCAAAGAAGGATGGCGCGGACCGACTGTGCGTCGATTACCATCCATTGAACAAGAATACAATCAAGAACAAGTATCCACTTCCCAACATCAATGAGCTATTCGAGCAACTCAAAGGTGCTAAAGTATTCTCCAAGCTTGACCTTCGTATGGGTTATCATCAGATTCGCATTCGCGAACAAGATATTCCCAAGACACCATTCAGAACAAGCTTTGGTTCTTATGAATATACTGTCATGTCTTTCGGCCTTGTCAATGCTCCTCCAACGTTCTCTCGAATGATGAACTTCATCTTCAACCCCTACACCAATGAATTCATCTTGGTGTATCTCGATGATATATTGGTCTTCTCCAAGAATAAGAAGGATCATGCCAAACATTTGCGATTGGTGGTCGACAAGCTCAGAGAGTATCAATTATATGTGAAGTTTTCCAAATGTGAGTTCTGGCTTGATGAAATTCTTTACCTTGGTCATATCATCTCCGCCAAAGTCATTGTTGTTAATCCTGAGAAGGTGTCTGCAATTGTGAATTGGGAACCTCCTCAGAATGTCAAGCAGCTCCGCAGTTTTCTTGGTCTTGCAAGCTATTGCCGAAGACTCGTGGAGAATTTCTCAAATGTTGCAAAGCCTCTTCCCAACCTCCTCTAGAAGCATGTCAAGTATGTTTGGACTCCTGATTGTGACGTTGCTTTCAACACCCTCAAAGAGAAGCTTGTCTCAGCTCCTGTCTTAACTCCTCCTGACGAATCCAAGCCATTCGAAGTTTTCTGTGATGCTTCTCTTCAAGGTCTCGGTGTTGTGTTAATGCAAGAGAAGAAAGTTGTGGCCTATACCTCTCGTCAGTTGAAGCCCAACAAAAAGAACTCCCCCACTCACGATCATGAGTTGGCGGCAGTTGTCCATGCATTAATAACATGGAGACATCTCTTCTTGGGAAGGAAAGTGGACATATTCACCGATCACAAGAGCCTCAAGTATATCTTCACTCAACCCAACCTCAACCTCAGGCAAACTCGATGGGTCAAAATGATTCAAAAGTACAATCCAAGTATTGAATATACCCCGGGCATGGCGAATGTGATTGCAGATGCTTTGAGCAAAAAGGCTTATTGCAATAGCTTAATTCTCAAGCCATTTCAACCGGATCTTTGTGAAGCTTTTCGCAAACTGAATATCCAAGTTGTTCCTCAAGGCTTTCTTGCCAACCTCCTAGTCTCTCCTACTTTGGAAGATCAAATTCGTGAGGCACAACTCCTGGATACCATGGTGAAGAAGGTGAAACGTGGTATTGCCAAGGGTCTCTCCAAATACAAGTGCTATCGCTTGGATGACAGAGATACTCTATTCTTCGAGGATCGAATTGTGGTTCCTAAAGGTGATCTAAGGAAAGTCATTATGAACGAAGCGTGCAATTCTCTTCTTTCCATTCATCCTGGAAGTACGAAGATGTACCATGACCTCAAGCAGTCGTATTGGTGGACTCGAATGAAGCGAGAAATCGCTCAATTCGTGAATGAATATGACGTCTGCAGAAGGGTGAAAGCAGAACACCAACGACCAGCTAGTCTCCTCCAACCTCTAGCTATTCCGGAATGGAAGTTCGATCATATTGAAATGGACTTCGTTACTGGATTTCCAAAGTCCAAGCATGGGAATGATTCTATTTTCGTTGTCATTGACAAACTTACTAAAGTGGCTCATTTCCTTCCAATCAAAGAATCCATCACAGCAGCTGAGCTGGCAGAGCTATACACCTTCAGAATTGTCTCCTTGCACGGTATTCCGCAATTGATCTCTTCAGACCGCGGAAGCATTTTCACCTCTAATTTCTGGGAATCCTTTCAAAAGGCCATGGGCACCAACATTCGCTTCAGCACAGCTTTCCAGCCTGAAACAAGTGGCCAAGTCGAGTGAGTCAATCAAATCCTTGAAGATATGCTCAGGGCTTGTGTCATTTCCTTCGGTATGAAGTGGGAAGATTGTCTTCCATATGCCGAGTTCTCCTACAACAACAGCTTCGAAGAGAGTTTGGGCAAGGCCCCATTTGAAATTCTATATGGCAGAAAGTGCCATACTCCTCTCAATTGGTCAGAGACTGGTGAACGCCAACTTCTTGGCAACGACTTGATCACAGAAGCCGAAGAAATGTGTAAAGTCATCCGTGAAAATCTCAAAGCCACGCAATCACGCCAGAAGAGTTACTACGATAGCAAGCACCGTGACTTGGCTTTCGAGATCGGAGACCATGTCTACCTCCACGTCTCTCCAATGAAAGGCACTCGTTGCTTCGGTATCAAAGGGAAGCTTGCGCCTAGATACGTGGGTCCCTTCAAGATCTTTAGCAAAAGAGGCGACCTTGCCTATCAACTTGAGCTTCCGTCCAACTTCGTGAATGTGCATGATGAATTTCACATGTCACAGCTTCGCAAGTGCTTCAAGAGTCCTGAGCGCACTATCAACTTCGAAGAGATTGACTTCCAAGAAGATTTGTCTTATCATGAGCACCCCGTTGCTATTCTTGAAGAAACCGAGCGCAAGACTCGCAACAAGTCAATCAAATTCCTGAAAGTGAAGTGGTCACACCATTCCGACCGAGAAGCTAGCTGGGAGCGTGAGGATCACCTCTGTTCCGAATATCTGGAGTTCTTTCAGTCCTAGATCTCGGGGCGAGATCCTCTTGTAGTGGTGGAGTGTTGTAACACCCCGAATGTGACTTTCCATATTTGTAACTCAAACTCTTGCCATTTTCGGCTATGTGTTATGATATTCCTTTCATGGTTGGGTTTTTGTTTTTCGTTTTGCATTTTTTTCATGTCATACATTTCATATCATGTCATCATGTGCATCTCATTTGCATGCGTGTTTGTCTTTGGCATCCGAGCTTTTCCCCCGTTGTCCGTTTCGCAATCTGACACTCCCACATGCACCCGGCGCACCCCTCTTGTCTCTTTTCGTGAGCGAGAGAAGAACCTTCTCGGAATGGACCGAGGTTTGCCAAGTGGCCTTGGTACACCACCGGTAGACCACCTGTCAAGTTTCGTTCCATTTGGAGGCCGTTTGATGCTCCAACGGTTAACCGGGTAACCGTAAAGGCCTCTTTTGTGTTGCAGCCCAAAACACCCCTCCAAACAGCTCAATACCCCATCTAAACCATCTCCATGTCCTACGTCGTCGGATCACGATCGTGTGGGCGAAAACTACACCCCATTTGGACACTCCAAACTCCCCCTACCTATAAATATGTGCCCTCCTCCGAAATCCCGGGTCCCAAAACCCTAGTTGTTCACCTCCTACGCCGTCGGACACGTCCGGCCCGAGCCGGACAAAATCGTCGCCGTACCCGCACCAATCGGG
>NC_057804.1:238817633-238857338 GCF_018294505.1 Triticum aestivum
CTTGCCTCCGCAGCGCCGTCGCCCGGGATCCGCGCCGCTGCTCGGATCTGCGCCGAGCCGCCGTCTAGTTGCCGGATGAGAGCCGCCGTCCCGCTCCTCCAGCCCCGCCGCGACCTCGCCGGCCCTCCTCCGCCTCGCTGGTCGCCTCCTCGCCTCCTTCGCCTTGCCGGTCAACCCCGTCGCCGACGCCCTCCTTCCACTCCGGCCATCTCCCTCCTCTCCGGCACCAACTCCGACGAAGCTCCGGCCTTGCCTCGGTTCCCGTGCGACGAACCCTAGATCTAGATCGGGAGAGGTTGACCTCGAATTCCTGTCTTTTTCTGCAATATTTTTATGCCCTGTTCATCATGCCATAACTTCATGCTCGGTGCTCCGACTTGTGTATACAATATGTCAAAATGTTCATCATGAGATGCTCTTTATTTTGTTCCATTGTGATATGCTTGTTTGAGTTCATCTTGATGCCTTAATAATTGTTGCAAGAGTGCTATATGATGTTAACTGCTGTTTGTTAACAGAACTTCGTGATTTGTCTTTTTCATTGCATTTTGTGTGTGTATCCTATGAGCATGAGCTCTACATGTGTTTTGAACTATGACATGCCATATTTACAGGGGTGCTAGTCTTGAATTTTTGTGATCAATGTGGTGGCTAGCACAAGCATGCAAACTAGGCTTCGTCATGTTGCTGGTTTCAGTCCTTGTTCTGCTGTTATTTTGAGGCCATGTAAACTTGATGCTACAACGATATCCAATGCTTGTTTTGGGATACTTCAGTAAGGATGTTTTGAACATATGGTTATGCTCTATCAATCCATGTCCCGGTTTGCAATTATGGAGTGCTCTCGAATGTCTTGTTCCTGCTCTACTTTTGCTATGAAATGTTCCTGGCAGAATGTTAACATGTTAAGCCATGTTGACATGGTTGTTTCTAGTGAGACATGCATTCTATGAACTTGATCTTGCCATGGTTAGCCTCATGAACATGTCATCTTGCTGTTAGTATGCTTGTTTTGTCATGCAATGCTTTGTGATGAGTGATTTGAGCTCGCAAAGTTGTTATCATAATTCTGTTTATGCCATGCTCTGTTTTTCTGCTAAGGCTGAAACTGTTAATAGAACTTGCTATGTTTACATGGGTGCCATCATATCTTATGTGCCATTTTGGCTCATGTTCAGTGAGGGACTTTTGTTCTATGCATTTAGTAGATTCATGACATGCCTTAATTTGCTATGATATGTTCCTGTAGCATGATGTTTGCTTGCTCTAAACATGGCTTCGTGATGTTATTTCTGGCATGTTAGTATTTTGCACTTTTGCCATGCTTCTTTGAACCTGCTCTATTGTGTTTTAGCCGTAGCTCAGTGTTCGTGTTTTGTCAAGCATCTCTTGTAGATCACTTTCGTGTGCTTTGTTGCTATGTTGGAGTAAAGTAGCTTAGTTTCTTGTTGCATGCTAAGTAGCATCATGTTGTTAATCGCATAATTGTGTCATTCTTGTTTTGTTTGCCATTTCCGGTGATCTTTATATCGATTTCAACCGAAATCACCTCATCTTTCCAGCAGCATACTTGGTTTGCCAAGTTGATGTCTTGATCATTCTCTTCCTTCCGGAGCATGCATATGCATTGCATATCATATCTTGCATACCATGCCATGTATTGCATCATGTTGCTTGTGCATTGCACCATGATTGATTGTTGTTCCATTGCTTGTGTTCTTGCCTTGGGTAGAGCCGGGAGACGAGTATGTGAACGAGGAACCTGTTGAGTACACTAACGAGGATCAAGCTTTCGACAACTCTGAGAACTTTGCAGGCAAGATGACCATACCCTCGATATCACTTCTATCTTTGCTTTGCAGTTGTTCGCTCTATCGCTATGGTTGAGCTACCTACCACTTGTTTATCATGCCTCCCATATTGCCATGTCAAGCCTCTAACCATCCATTCCTAGCAAACCGTTGTTTGGCTATGTTACCGCTTTTGATCAGCCCCTCTTATAGCGTTGCTAGTTGCAGGTGAAGATGAAGTTTGTTCCTTGTTGGAACATGGATATTTTGGGATATTACAATATCTCTTATTTAATTAATGCACCTATATACTTGGTAAAGGGTGGAAGGCTCGGCCTTATGCCTGGTGTTTTGTTCCACTCTTGCCGCCCTAGTTTCCGTCATACCGGTGTTATGTTCCTTGATTTTGCGTTCCTTACGCGGTTGGGTTATTTATGGGACACCCTTGACAGTTTGCTTTGAATAAAACTCCTCCAGCAAGGCCCAACCTTGGTTTTACCATTTGCCACCTAAGCCTTTTTCCCTTGGGATTTCGCGAGCCCGAGGTTCATCTTTATTTACCCCCTGGGCCAGTGCTCCTCTGAGTGTTGGTCCAAACTAGAGCCCTTTGCAGCGCCCCCTCAGGGAAACTTGAGGTCTGGTTTTAGTTGTACGGATTTCTCATCTATTGTGCCCTGAGAACGAGATATGTGCAGCTCCTATCGGGATTTGCCAGCATAATCGGGTGGTCTTGCTGGTCTTGTTTTACCATTGTCGAAATGTCTTGTAACCGGGATTCTGAGACTGATTGGGTCTGGTCGGGAGAAGGAATATCCTTTGTTGACCGTGAGAGCTTGTCATGGGCTAAGTTGGGTCACCCCTACAGGGTATTATCTTTCGAAAGACGTGCCCGCGGTTATGTGGCAGATGGGAATTTGCTAATATCCGGTTGTAGAGCACTTGACACTTGACTTAATTAAAATGCATCAATCGCGTGTGTAGCCGTGATGGTCTCTTTTCGGCGGAGTCTAGAAAGTGAACACGGTTTGGGTTATGTATGAATGTAAGAAGTTTTAGGATCACTTCTAGCTTCTCGACTGATGCGTTGCTTCTCTTCTCGCTCTTACTTGCGTAAGTTAGCCACCATATATGCTTAGTGCTTGCTGCAGCTCCACCACCTTACCCCTTTCCTACCCATGAGCTTAAATAGTCTTGATCTCGCGGGTGTGAAATTGTTGAGTCCCCGTGACTCACATATTCTATCAAAACAGTTGCAGGTGCCGAGGATACTAGTGCAAGTGACACAAACCAAGCTCAAGTGGGAGTTCGATGAGGACGTTGGTCGTTACTATGTTTTGTTTCCGGATGATCAGTAGTGGAGCCCAGTTGGGACGATCAAGGATCTAGCATTTGGGGTTATCTTCTTTTCATTTGGATTTGACCGTAGTCGATCTATGAGTGTATTTTGAATGATGTATGAATTTATTTATGTATTGTATGAAGTGACGATTGTAAGCCAACTCTCTTTATCCCATTCTCGTTCATTACATGGGATTGTGTGAAGATGACCCTTCTTGCGACAAAACCTACAATGTGGTTATGACTCTAAGTCGTGCCTCGACACGTGAGAGATATAGCCGCATCATGGGTGTTACAATCTTAGAGTCGTCAAAGTGCATGATCCAATTGGAGTACGCACCGTACTCTTTAGGGAGTTCGGCTTCTGTCCATTCGGCGATGAAGTCAGCCAGTACTTGCGACTTAATGGATCACCGTGGTTTGTATGTTATCTCGAACGGGAGGAGTTTGATAGCCCATTTAGCAATCCGGCCCATTGCATCACGGTTATTTATTATGTCATTGAGTGGTACTTCGGAGGCCACCGTGATTGAACACTCTTGAAAGTAGTGTCATAGTTTTTGGATGCCATGAAGACCACGTACGCTATCTTTTGATAATGTGGGTATCGTGACTTGCATGGGGTGAGGACAGTGGATACGTAGTATACCGGCTTTTGAATCAGGAATTTATGTCCATCTGTCTCTCGTTCGACGATGAGCACTGCGCTTACAACCTGGTGCGATGCAGCTATATATAGCAGCATGGGTTCGCCGACATTTGGCGCGGCCTGGATTGGATTGGTGGCCAAGAGGGATTTTATTTCTTCCAGTCCAGCCATAGCCGCATCCGTCCACTCGAAGTGTGCGGTGCGTCGAAGAAGGCGATAAAGAGGTAGTGCATTTTCTCCTAATCGGGAGATAAAGCGTCTTAAGGAGGCCACGCATCTAGTTAATTTCTGGATTTTCTTGAGGTCTGTTGGGGTAGCCAACTGTGACAGAACTCGGATTTTAGCCGGGTTTGCTTCGATTCCTCTATTGGAAACGATAAAGCCCAAGAGATTTTCGGCAAGTACGCCGAAAATGCATTTTTCTGGGTTGAGCTTGATGTCATATGTTCGGATATTGTCGAACGTGAGCCTCAGGTCGTCTATTAAAGATTCGATGTGTCTGACTTTGATGACCACATCGTCTACATATGCCTCCACTGTTTTGCCAATCTGTGTTTCCAGGCATGTCTGAATCATGCGTTGATAGGTTGCACCGACGTTTTTGAGCCTGAAAGGCATGGAGTGATAAATGTTGTTGCAGCTTGATTGGACTCTGCCATCTTGATTTGATGGTATCTGGAGTATGTGTCGAGGAAACACAATGAGTCGTGTCCTGCAGTAGCGTCGATGATTTGATCGATGCGGGGGAGGAGCAAGGGATCCTTGGGGAAAGCCTTATTGAGGTCCTTAAAATCGTCGCATAGGCGCCAGGATTTGTCCTTCTTTGGTACCATCACTAGGTTTGCTAGCCAGTCCGGATGTTTTATTTCTCTGATGAACCCGACCTTGAGTAGTTTGGCTACCTCTTCTCCCATGGCCTGTTGATTGGGTTTTGAAAAGCACCGAAGAGTCTGCTTGACCGGCTTGTATCCCTTTAGTATGTTTAGGCTATGCTCGGACAGCCTGCATGGGATACCTGACATGTCTTAAGGATGCCAGGCGAAGATGTCCCAATTCTCGCGCAGGAACTCTCGTAGTGCAGCGTCTATTGTGGGGTGTAGCTGTGCCCCAATTGATGCTGTTTTTGTAGGGTCCGTTGGGTGGATCTAGAATTTGACTATTTCGTCTGCTGAGGTGGACTTGGGTCGTTTGTCGAGTATCACGTCGTCCCTATCCACTATGGAGCGCAGTGCAGTTAACTCTTCGACCGCAAGGGCTTCGGATAATGCCTCCAGGGCTAGTGCGGCGGTTTTATTTTTGGCGCGGAGTGCTATGTCCGGATCACTGGCCAGAGTGATGATTCCATTGGGCCCAGGCATCTTAAGCTTCGTGTACCCATAATGGGGTATAGCTTGGAAGCTTGTGAATGCATCCCGCCCTAAAAGGGCGTGGTATCCGTTGTTAAACGGGGCCACTTGGAACGTGATTTCTTCAGACCTATAGTTCTTTGGCGTGCCAAATACCACATCCAGTGTAATCTTTCCCACGCATCGTGCCTCCCGACTAGGGATGATTCCTCGGAAGGTCGTGCTGCTTTTCTCAATGCGGCTCTTATCTATTTCCATTTTGTTAAGAGTTTCCTCATAGATGAGGTTTAATCTTCTGCCACCGTCCATGAGCACTTTAGTAAGCCGGAAGTTGTCCACTATTGGGCTAAGGACCAAAGCGGCTGGTGCTCGGACTGTTCGGAATTGAGGTTCATCACTGGCATTGAAGGTTATGGCCGTATGATTCGTCTCCAACGTATCTATAATCTTTGATTGTTCCATGCTATTATATTACCCCTTTTGGATGTTTATGGGCTTTATTTTACACATTTATATCATTTTTGGGACTAACCTACTAACCGGAGGCCCAGCCCGTATTGCTGTTTTTTTTGCCTATTTCAGTATTTCGAAGAAAAGGAATATCAAACGGAGTCCAAACGGAATGAAACCTTCGGGAGCGTGATTTTTGGAACGAACATGATCCGGAGAACTTGGAGTGCAAGTCAAGAAGCGAACGAGGTGGCCAGGAGATAGGAGGGTGCGCCCACCCCTCCTGGGCATGACCTCCTATCTCCTGGGCCCCACGAGCGGCCACCGACGTACTTGTTCCTCCTATATATACCTATGTACCCCGAAAACATCCAGGGAGCCAATGAAAAACAATTTCCACCACCGTAACCTTCTGTATCCGTGAGATCCCTCTTGGAGCCTTCACCGGCGCTCCGCCGGAGGGGGGATCGACCATGGAGGGCTTCTACATCAACACCATAGCCCCTCTGATGAGTTGTGAGTAGTTTACCACAAACCTACGGGTCCATAGTTATTAGCTAGATGGCTTCTTCTCTCATTTTGGATCTCAATACAATGTTCTCCCCCTCTCTTATGGAGATCTATTTGATGTAACTCTTTTTGCGGTGTGTTTGTAGAGATCCGATGAATTGTTGGTTTATGATCAAGTTTATCTATGAGAAATATTTGAATCTTCTCTGAATTCTTTTGTGTATGATTGAGTTATCTTTGCAAGTCTCTTTGAATTATCAGTTTGGTTTGGCCTACTAGATTGATCTTTCTTGCCATGGGAGAAGAGCTTAGCTTTGGGTTCAATCTTGTGGTGTCCTTACCCAGTGAAAGAAGGGGTTGTAAGGCATGTATTGTATTGTTGCCATCGAGGATAAAAAGATGGGGTTTATATCATATTGCTTGAGTTTATCCCTCTACATCATCCATCTTTCTTAATGTGTTACTCTGTTCTTATGAACTTAATACTCTAGATGCATGCTGGATAGCGGTCGATGTGTGGAGTAATAGTAGTAGATGCAGGCAGGAGTCGGTCTACTTGTCGCGGACGTGATGCCTATATACATGATCATGCCTAGATAATCTCATAATTATTCGCTTTTCTATCAATTGCTCGACAGTAATTTGTTCACCCACCGTAATACTTATGCTATCTTGAGAGAAGCCACTAGTGAAACCTATGGCCCCCGGGTCTATCTTTTATCATATAAGCTTTCAATCTACTTTTATTTTGCATCTTTACTTTTTGCATCTATATTATAAAATACCAAAAATATTTTTATCTTATCTTACTATCTCTATCAGATCTCACTTTTGCAAGTGGCCGTGAAGGGATTGACAACCCCTTTATTGCGTTGGTTGCGAGTTCTTTGTTTGTTTGTGTAGGTGCGTGGGACTTTTGAGGAGCCTCCTACTGGATTGATACCTTGGTTCTCAAAAATTGAGGGAAATACTTACGCTACTTTGCTGTATCACCCTTTCCTCTTCAAGGAAAACCAAGGCAAGCTCAAGATGTAGCACCATATCTTTCCACAGATTTATTGCTGCAACGTGGCAGACTTGGGCGAGGCTGCGGAGTGCTCGCTTACGTCTATTGTTTGAGGAGAAAGTCTCGATGATTGTCAGTACTATATTGTTATTCTCCGTGGGATGGTGCTCTGTGGTATTGTTGATGAGGAGGTCCTCGCAGCTCCTGGCCACCTGCCGGAGTATCCAACATGCTCTAAGGTTGTGTGTTGGTATGATGCCCGGTGTGCTATGAATTTTGCATGGCCTGTTGAGCCATCCCTCCAGTACGGTTCCACGCCCTGTAAAGGGCTTTGGCTTCTTTGTAATTGGATTGGGTGACCTGCGAGAGCGCACCCTTTTAGTTTGGACGAGGGGTTTAGTGAGAGCCGGAGGATCCCAGAATTTTGTATGGGTTTTCCAGGCGCTTTCCATCGCACAGTACTTCTGTACTATGGCCGCCAAGTCGGCGAAGTGTGCTATGTCACGGAGACTTATGGCGTTGAGAATTCCCTTATCTGTGCAATTTTGGCAAAAGAATGAGATTGCGTCTTCCTCGCGACAGTCCTTAACCTTGTTCATTACAAGTAGGAATTTGGCCCAGAAGTGATGTATATCTTGGGGCTCTTGTCTAACGTGGGAAAGATCACTTGTGTCTGGGTGGGTGGGTAGAGTTAAGCCCAAATCCTGATTCAATCTGAGATCCAGGGGCAAAGGAGCCCCCGAGCTTGGAGGCTCAGTCTCCAGGATGTCACCCAATATTTGTGGCATGTTGCCCGATTCTAAGTTCGGAGCCTGGGCAATGTCCTCCCGTAAACGGGGATCCGGCTCGGAGAGCTCAGGAATCCGGACACAATTCATCCTCAAAATAGAGGGAGAATCGCTGTTTTGTTCCTCTACTACCGCTATCTGGTGGGTGGCCGGCGGAGAGTTAATCTCCCTTTGTTCGGGTTTAACCCCGATCTCATCATAGTCCGTAGCGACTCCCAGGGCGGCGATGCGATCCAAGAGCTCGTTCAGGGAGGAGAGATCTATTGGATCCATTTGCTCGGTGAATTCTGGGCTGACGTGAAGGTTGTTCTTGATGACCTGAGAAATCATCGTCGGCGTGGCGGCTGAACGGGCAGCCATGACAAAGCCGCCCAACCGGAGAATCTGGCCTACAGCCAGGGTTCCTCCAGAGGTGACGTTGTCCTTAACAACAAGGCGAGCCATCAAGCCTTATCAGGACGGCACAGTGGAACTCTCAATGAAAGCACCAATGTCGGTGTCAAAACCCGCAGATCTTGGGTAGGGGGTCCCGAACTGTGCGTCTAAGGCTAATGTTAACAGGAGGCGGGGGACACGATGTTTACCCAGATTTGGGCCCTCTCGATGGAGGTAATACCCTACTTCCTTCTTGATTGATCTTGATGATATGAGTATTACAAGAGTTGATCTACCACGAGATCGTAGATGCTAAACCTTAGAAGCTAGCCTATGATTCTGATTGTTGTTGTCCTATGGACTAAACCCTCCGTTTATATAGACACCGGAGGGGGCTAGGGTTACACAGAGTCGGTTATAGAGAAGGAGATCTACATATCCGAATTGCCAAGCTTGCCTTCCACGCAAAGGAGAGTCCCATCCGGACACAGGATGAAGTCTTCAATCTTGTATCTTCATAGTCCAACAGTCCGGCCAAAGTATATAGTCCGGCTGTCCGAGGACCCCTTAATCCCGGACTCCCTCAGCAGCCAAGCTCCCGGACACCGTCAAGCGATTCAAACTACTCTGCAGAAGGACAGTCTAGCTCATCCAGAGCTCGACTAGCAATCTGGCCTCCGTCCCAGTCCTGACCAAGCGGCGACACTCGTGCCGCGCGTACATAACTACGCACTCAAAATACCATGGGCATAGACGAAGGCACAGCTAGATCATGGTCCATAATATGGCTCAACCGATCCTGGATCCGCATACTTTTACTTTTCCTTTTTCTTTTCAGGTCTCTTTTCTTTCCCAGGTAGTTCCGGGTGACCTGATCGATGGACCTATAGAGGGATGGATACACCAAGATGGCAAGAAGCATTAATGTATGGCAAAATTTCCAGGTGATTTCTTTAAATAATCATTATACCTGTGTTGAGGACCCGCACGCAGCTCTCCCTTGGTTGGCGCATGTTAAATAGCCCTGGTGGTTATCGCATTACTTGTACAAAATATGCTTTGACGTATTAATCAAACTACAATGAAAAATAGTTTGCGACACAAATTTTGCAGCATTAGCCTATTATTTCAATTTTTTCTTGTCTTGATATTTTTATCAAATTGCGCACGTACACTCTGGTACGCCTTAATTGGCCAGGGGCTTCCTTACGCCCCCATACGATAACAAAGTCTGAACACTTTTTCATAGTACAGTTCGGCACCCCGAATTTATAGCATTATATGCATCGGCTCCGAATCATGCCTTTGGTCAATAGTTGGGTTGCCCGGCTCCTATGCTTACTACCTTACGTTACGCTATATCAGCTAGGGTAGTAAAGGGAGAACTAATGCGATTGTGTCATGGTTCATCCGGATGAGCACCTCAGTAGAGAAAGCCGAAAACTGACTACCATGATGAGGAGAGAGCCAGTTAGCTGTTCAAGAGGTATCAAATCCATAGAGATTTTTTCTGCATTATGCGAGGTATCGGTTTTTTATCCGATCAGGTGTTTACAGCATCCCAAGTTCGGACTTACGAACACTAGGGGCTGCGCCTAAACTTCTATTGTCAAACTCCCATGGCTAAGTGAGGGTGATAAAGCCACATAGTCCGATTGCCTTATCCGTTGCGCTAAACACCTCCTTTTAAGGACCAAACTTTGGAGTAAAGAGTGTTTAGATTTATCCCGAACACCCCGGTACTATCTACGTGGGGGCAGAAGCCGACGACTAGCCAACTCTCAGATTTCACAATACGGCCACACAGGAGGTAAAATTTTAAATAACAAGCATTATATTACATAACGATCTTGTTTCATAATACATGACAGGATAACATGAATGCATTCACGGAAATATAACATCCTTTGCACACCGCTCCTCTATAATGCGGGACCCCTCCATGACATTATCAAAATACAGTTCGGGTGTGCGGTGCTCCTTGCCTACGGGCGGCCCTTTGGTCGCAACCTTCACGGCGTCCATCTTCCCCCATTGCATCTTCACTCGGGCGAAGGCCATACGCATGCCTTCAATGCAGACTGACCGCTTGATGGCATCCAGCTGAGGGCAGGCATTTACTAGCCGCTTCACGAGACCGAAGTAGCTGTTGGGGACAGCTTCGGCAGGCCATAGCCGGATTATCAATCCTTCATGGCTAGTTCGGTCGCCTTGTGTAGTTCGACCAGCTATTTCAGCTGATCGCTCAACGGCACCGGATATTCTGGTGCAAGGTATTGCAACCAAAATAGCTTCTCTGTAGAGCTCCCCTCTTCGGCTCAGAAGAATTCTGCAGCGTCTGAAACACTGCGCGACAGATCCGCAAACGCCCCTGGAGAACTCCAAATCCGGGTCAGTAATAGGAACCTTTTCTTCAAATATTTGCTCTGCATAATAAAGGCCTTTCCCACCACAATTTTCTTGGCCTCCTGGATTTCTTGGAGGACGCCTAGGGCTTCAACCCGGGCATCGTGCGTGTTCTGGAGGGCCTTGTCCAGTTCAGACTTTTGATCCGCAAGGTCGCGCTCCAAGGACTCGTACTTCTTGACTGCATCCTGGAGCTCCTACTGGACCTCACTGACCCTGGCCTCGTGCTTCTCATAGGAGGCCTTCTCCTTGGCCGCTTTCTCCTCGGCCTCGGCCAGCGCCTTCTTGAGGGTTTCCACCTCGGTCGCTGCTCCTAAACAAATACAATGGCAGTTCAGCCACCACAATTTATTCATCCTTCCTGACTGTATACAAGGTTATTGCATACCTCGGCTACCCTCCAGCTGCTTTTCAACGCGGCTGAGCTCCTCCTCGGCCCGCTCCACTCTGCTTCAGTCCAGAGATCTCAGCAGTGCGAGAGGTCACAACCAGCAGCGACACCTGCTTATTCACATAAACATTTTAAGTTAGTCTCCTGCGAAAATTATTCGATCCTCTGTTTGTCTTTCCTTTCCGAACACTGGACAGCGTATCAGGGGCTACTGTTTATACTGTGACATTCTTTTTATAATTGTGTTGCTTACCTCAAAGCCCGTTAGAAGTCTTGTGCACGCTTCGGTCAGTCTGCTCTTCGCGGACTGGATCCTCTCAATCACCATACCCATAAGGGAACGGTGTTCGTCAACAATGGAAGCGCCTTGCAGCGCTTCCAGTAAACTGTGTGGTGCCTCTAGATGGACAGAGGTCACCGCTGGAGTAGGCACGCCTCCCTCTTTCGAAAGAGGTGGCCTGCCAGATTCCGGAGCCGTATGGGTCCCCGGAACTGTATTCGACTGAGGGACAAATTGGATATGGCCCCCATCGTCGGTTTCCATGTGGGTTTGCTCCACCATGTGTTCGGCAACCGAGGTTTCACCCTCCGATGCCATCAGGGAGGCCTCCTGAGCCTCTCCCTGGAGTGGGATCCCTCGAGACAAGACCTTGGTGTTGTCCAAGGCCTTGGGGGAGGAGGCCGCCGGAAGGGACCTGTTGTCCATCGCCTCTGGATCCAGCGAACCCTCCGAAGAGGAGGATAGCTCGAGGTTAGACCGAGCTGGACTATAAATACATAATTCAACACATTAAAACAATGAAATAAAGAGGCCGGATATATGAACGTGTCTGGACACTTACGATTTGGCCAGGGGCTTATCCCTGGGCTCCCACTCCTAGCTGTTGTCGGTGGCCGCTGCGGAGCTGTCCGAAAGGGAGGTTATCCCCTTCTTGGACGCCTCGGCTTCCAGACGCGTGGAGGCCGTCCTTTTCTTTCTCCCCCCTGCAGGGGGGAATGGCTTTCTTCTTCCTCCTCCTCTTCCTTGTCGTCCTTGGATGCGGAGGAGTGAGCCTCGGCTTCTTCGGACCTCACGTCCGAATTGCCCTTGCGGCGGAGACCACCTCTGGTCCCCTTGGCTTTCTTCTTGGCCTTCTTCTTCGGCACCTGATAAGGCACCGGAACCAGCATCTTCATCAGAGGCGGGACTTCTGGGTCTTCGAGCAGCGGAGCCGGACAGTTAATGCGCTCCGCCATCTCTGTCCAGGCCTGAAAAAATTAATGGGGAGGCTTAGATACCTTCCTCGAGTATGCAATTAAAGGGTATACCTTGAAAGCATGAAAGAAGTTACCAGACTAGCAGGGTGCGTTAAGTCATGCCCGTGATCCTCGGTCATGGGCGGCGGCGCCTCGTTGGCCTTGAAGAGCACCTTCCAGATATCTTCATGCGTCATGCCGAAGAGCTCTAGTAGGGTCTGGTGCTTGGCCAGATCGAACTCCCATATATGGCAAGTCCGGCATTGGCACGGAAGGATCCGGCGAACAAGCATCACCTGGATAACATTGACGAGCTTGATTCTCTTGTTTATCATGTTTTCGACGCACGTCTGGAGCCATGTCAGCTCGTCCGGGGAAGACCAAGTCAGGCTTTTCTCTTGCCAGGAGGTAAGCCGCATCGGGACTCAGGACCGGAATGCGGGAGCCGCGGCCCAGTTGGTGTCACACGGCTCTATGATGTAGAACCACTTTGGCTGCCACCCTTTGACAGGCTCCACAAAGGAGCCTTCGGGCCATGTGAAATTGGGCATCTTACCTACCATGGCACCTCCGCACTCTTCTTGTTGGCCACTCACCACCTTCAGCTTCACATTGAAGGTCTTCAGCCATTGCCCGAAGTGAGGTGGGATGCGGAGGAAGGCCTCACACGCGACAATAAATGCTGAGATGTTGAGGATGGAGTTGGGGGCCAGATCATGGAAGTACAGCCCGTAGTAGAACATTAGTCCACAGACGAACGGGTGGAGAGGGAATCCCAGCCCGTGGACGAAGTGTGAGAGGAACACTACTCTCTCCTGGGGCTCCGAGGTGGGGACGATCTGTCCCTCGACCGGAAGTCGATGAGCGATTTCTGTGGCCAAGTACCCGGCCTCCCGGAGCTTCGTGATGTCCTTCTCCTTGACGGAGGAGGCCATCCACTTGCCTCCTGCTCCAGATCCGGACATGGTTGGAGTGCTTTTTTGGACAGAGAAGGCGAGAGATTGGGCACTGGAGCTCAAGAATGGATTGGCAGAGGAGAAAGAAGGCGTGGGTGAAAAAGGGTGGATCCTTATCCCTTTATAAAGGCAGGGAATATTACGCGCCTCCCCACTCGCCTTGAAACTCGCCTATTCCCCAAGGGTCGTGCAGGTGGCACGGTTGGGTTACGCATGCCCGTATTGATGAGAATCATGCAATAAGGGGACACGATCTCTGCTTTGAAAAGACGTGCCAGTAAAACCGCACCTCAAAATACGGAGCAGCATCCTAAAAATGGTCCGAATAATGACCGGACAATGGCGCGATGTCACGCTACAAAAAGTTGTCAGCGGATTGGACTTGTGGAATATTGTACTCTCTACAGTTGTGTGTGGTATTCGTTTTGCAGAGCCGGATACGTTTTCAGTGTCCAAAGACTATTGTGGAGTAATCGGAGGAGGAATCCGCCTTGCAATGTCGAAGACAATCTGCATGCCGGACTCATCGTCATTGAAGCCTGGTTCAGGGGCTACTGAGGGATTCCTGGATTAAGGGGTCCTCGGACAGCCGGACTATTAACATGGGCCGGACTGTTGGGCTATGAACAAACAAGACAGAAGACTTCTCCCCGTGTCCGGATGGGACTCTCCTTTGCGTGGAAGGCAAGCTTGGCGATTCGGATATGTAGATTCCTTTCTCTGTAACCGACTTTGTACAACCATAGTCCCCTCCGGTGTCTATATAAACCGGAGGGCTTAGTACATAGGGCACAATCATAATCCCATAGGCTAGACTTCTAGGGTTTAGCCATTATGATCTCGTGGTAGATCAACTCTTGTAATACTCATATTCATCAAGATTAATCAAGAAGGAAGTAGGGTATTACCTCCATAGAGAGGGCCCGAACCTGGGTAAACATCGTGACCCCCGTCTCCTGTTACCATCGACCTTAGACGCATAGTTCGGGACCCCCTACCCGAGATCCGCCGGTTTTGACACTGACACCCTAGTTTCCAGAACACCGACACTCACCATCGTCCACTGCATTGGTGCTCTAGGTGCGGCATGCTCAATGTGGTCAACATTGAACAAACGACAACCATCAAAATAGGGATGTACATGGAGAGGCTGGCAGTAGGGGACCCCATGGTCCATGGCCGCACGCAAGCAACTTCCTCCTTATTACGCGAAAAAATTATTCCTCCCACTGACATCTGGGGCACACCAGTTCGAAGGCTAACCTGTGGGCCTACTAAGTTCATGCGGACGCAGGGCTTTGTCAACTTAGTCAACAAACAATTCTAGCAGCAGTCACTGTTGGATTTTAATCGAACGGTCCTGCTGCTTCTTCAATGCCTGATCTTCTTGCACCAGCCGCACAAACCAGCGCTGACGGGACTGCCTACTCTTGCCTCCAGTGGCCAGCTGTGCTGCTGCACATGCCTCATGGCCCCACCCTACTCCCACCACTGGCCACGCCTTCCCTCTACTCACCCACACCCCCTATTATTCTCCGGCGACGGCAGCCTCAAACCACAGCTGAACCAGTTAACCCTCGTACTCCCCTCTGCGTGGGCATCCACTGCTACGTATTCCCCGGCTCTGGGTCGTTCCCTTCCTAGGTCGCGCCATCATCCACCACCTTGGTGCTCTCAGATGGTATGGTGTCGTCAACGCGGTCAACGAATGACAACCATCAAAAGAGGACTGTAAGTAGAGAGGCTGACAGCTGGGTCCATTGCCGCACATAAGGAAGTGCCTCCTTATTACTTGCAAAATAATGATTCCTCCACCTGTCAGCTCGGACCTATCAGAAAGGCCTCTGTATTTCACGAAAAACCGTTCCCCCTGATAGCTGGGACCCATCAGCTTTATCTTTGCATGGAAGGAATTGCCTTCTTACCCCCTGACAGCTGGGACCCACCAGGTTGAAGCGAAGGTAGCGTTATCTGTCTGGCTGCAAACATGTACGTACATAGCAGTCGATCGGTCTCTCTGCAGTGATGTACCATGGCCGAGTAAGGAGCAACACATGTTGAAGTAGAGGCACCGATGTAGCATGTCACGCAGTCCCGTCTATGTCGTGTACACGTATGTACAACCACGCTGCAAGATACTAAATATTGCTACGTATGTACATATGAGTGGGGTCTCTAACGTGTGAAGCGACATCGTCCTGTTCATTAGGAGCCAGCCGGCTTGGATGGAACAATCGGAACGGGGTCTGGCGTAAAGCAAACCGAGGAAAACGGCCTTCTGTTCGACCGCGTACGGTCGAAACGGGGTCCTGTTCATCGGGAAGGGCCTGGCGTACCGCAGAACATAGGAATCGGACTTGTGTTCGAGCTCCTACGGTCGAAACAGGGTGTTGTTGATCGGGAGGGGTGTGGCATACCGCAAAACAGAGGAAACGGACTTGTGTTTAAGCGCCTACGATCGAAACGGGGTCCTGTTCATCGGGAGGGGTGTGGCATACCGCAAAATGGGACTCCACGGGCTATTGCTCATCCATCGTCTACTGCCTCACTCCAACTTCCACAGACTACTGTTCATTCACCATCAACTTCCTCCAGCCTCCACCTACTATTGTTCATCCATCATCGACTTCCTCCAGCCTCTACCAGCTACTGTTCACCATGGTGTCCTGTTCATCCAGCCTCCACCGGCTACTGTTCAACCAACCCTCCACACGGGATCCTGTTCAACCAGCCCTGCACGGGGACCTGTTCAACTAGCCCTCCACAGGGTCATGTTCATCTAGCCTCCACCGGCTATTGTTCAACCAGCCCTCCACGGGGTCCTGTTCATCCACCCCCAACCAGCTCGGGTGTGTGTGGCGGCCTCCTCGATCGGGGTCCAGTTCATCTAGCGGTAACGGCATACTACTACTACCACGGGGGGCCTGTTCATCCAACCCCCACAAGAAATTTTTCATCCAACCCCCAAAAATGGTCGATGTTCATCAAGAGTAAGCAGGTTCAATCGGCTTCAATTAGCAGCAGTAGTGAAGGAATCGCCCGGGTTCGATTAATAACCAGGGATCGATCGCTCAGGTTCAGTAACATAGCTAGTGCAATCGCTTGGGTTCAGTAAACCAACACCTCGCTCGAGTTCAGTTAGAGCCAACGCCTCACTCGGGTTCTGTCAAAGCCCAATGCCTCGCACACACGCACATACATGTACGAGAGAAACACGCAAATTTCCGTGCATCGCTCGGCCCAGACCACCCACCGTAACCGGGAACTCCCCGATATTTTTCTAGCTCTCGCTTCTACCACAATTTTTCCATCATGGCCGGCCCAAATAATGTCATGCAAGTGCGTCAATGGCCCGCCTAGGAAGAAAAGCCCATTTTCTGTCA
The DNA here is from genome assembly GCF_018294505.1 of Triticum aestivum. Classification (NCBI taxonomy): domain Eukaryota; kingdom Viridiplantae; phylum Streptophyta; class Magnoliopsida; order Poales; family Poaceae; genus Triticum; species Triticum aestivum. Next base: position 238,834,258 of record NC_057804.1, read on the forward strand.
TGATTTTTTGTCAAAGAAGTAGGATCCCACCACATCTATGATTGTTGGATTTCGGGTTCCGGCAGACCCTTGAGGTTTGAAGTCTGGGGTGCGCATGAAGATCTTTCCCCTACCAACTCACGTTTTGAAGGCTCGCAAGGAATCTAAGCTAGAAAGAAGAACACACAAGGGACATGAGGTTTATACTGGTTCAGGCCACCATTGTGGTGTAATACCCTACTCCAGTGTGTGGTGTGGTGGATTGCCTCAGGGGCTGATGATGAGCAGTACAAAGGAGAACAGCCTCGCGAGGGGCTGTTCTTGAGCTGGTGCAATGAACTGCTTGGTGAGTTCAATCGCTTCTCTCTCTCTCTCTCTCTCTCTCTCTCTCTCTCTCTTTCTGATTGATCCGTCCCTTGCCCTGTGGTGGCTAGCTCTATTTATAGAGGGAGGCCCTGGGCCTCTTCCCAAATGATGAGCGGGAAGGGTGCCAACAATTGGCCATTTTGAAGGGGAACATCTAGTACACTTATCCTGACTAAAGTTGGTCTTCGGCTGCCAAAGGCTCTGACGATGACGTCGTCCTGGGGTCCACGATGACCTCCATCCTGCCGTTTTGCTGGTCTTGGTCTTGTTGCACTGAAACGGTAACCTTTGCCTGATGCCTTGGCCTGTGCTTGCCCCCTTTGCACCGAAAGGGAAACAAGGACACTACGCAGGCCGGTGCCCGCCGGCGCCCACCTAGCACCCTCCTGGTTTCGGTCGTCGTGGCTTGCGTCACGGGCTCCTCGCGAAGTGCCCTTGCCTTGATCTCTCCGCCTCCTCGCGAGCCTGCCTAATGAGGCCGCTCCTGAGGAAGCTTCCTGTCGTCTGCCCCGCGAGGCTTGGCCCCTCGCGCGGGTCTTGAGCTTGAGCTGATGAAGCTGGGCCGCACTGGCCCCCCACTTGAGCCACGCCACAGGCCGCAGGCAGGCAAGTCTGGGGACCCCCGTTCCCAGAACGCCGATAGTAGCCCCCGGGCCCAAGGCGCGCCCGGACTTGGCTTAGCAGAGAAGCGAAGGGGCAAATGCGAAGCGCCGCGGGCCCCAATAGCATGCGGCCTTGGGCGCCACGTGGCGATTGATTGGACGTGGGCGTCTCCACTCCCGCACGACACCTCGGCAATTGCACAACTAACAAAAGGGGTGTCCGGGCCAGACTTACCTGCTTCGTTCTCGTTCGCCTTGCTCCAGATCCCCTTTCTCGCTCTTCTCCTTCTTGCTTCCGAAATTCTCCAGATCTGTCTCGATCCCTTCCATTCGTCAAGCCATGGTGCCTCGCAAGACCCCGACCGAGGCCTGGTACTCGTCGGCTCTGGATCCCCCGAATGTGTCGGAGAAGAATCTCGCCCTCACACGCCTGATGACGGTGGCGCAGGGCAACGAGGGAGCGACTATGCTCAAGGCCGGATCCGACCAGCCTGAAGGCAAGGGGAGCACCTTCTACCCGCTCTTTGTGAGCGCCATCATCACCGGTCCGAGGCCTCCTTTTTCCGAGTTCTTCTTTGCTGTTCTTCGCCAATACAACTTGCAAGCTCTGCACCTCCACCCCAACTCTACTCTTCTCCTGGCGATTTTCGCCTACTATTGTGAGGCTCACGTTGGAGTGAGGCCCTCAGTGGCCTTGTTGCGTCATTACTTTTACCTCTGGGTTTCTCCTGCCCACATCACCACATACGTGAGCTTTATCGCATAGTCCAACTCCAATGCCATCTCGAAGCCTGGGAAGAAGATCGAAGGCTTCCAGAATAAGTGGGTCATGGTGGATGTCGGCCGCATCCACCCCTGACTGGTGCTGCCTACGGGGCAGCCCAAGGCCGTTGATGCGTGGTCTCGCGCGGAGCTTGTCGACCTACGGGCAAAGGTGGTGCTTAAGAGGATGAACGCGGACCTCAGGCCAGGCAACTTGGGGGCGGCGAAGCTGGCCGGGGCTACGCTCCTGAGGGAGTTCTTGGAGCACCGGGTGGCTCCACTCCGGGAGCACTCGCTCCCATTATGGAGGCTTGGGGAAGCAGATGCCGCCCTTCGCCTGAGCTCTGAGGCCCTAGCCGACGAAGATCTGGTCGCGGCTCTCCATTCCTTCGTCGGGGAGACGTGGCGAGCTCGGTGGGCGCTCCCGTCCCCCTGTTCCTTTGCGGCGACTGGGAGCAGGTGGTGAATGCCATGCCCACCTTCAATGGTGAGGGGCTGGTGCCCGCAGAAGCTCCCGGGGATTTGGCAGCTTTGGTGACGGTGAACGTGTCCTCCGGCGACTCCAGCGGGAGTGAGGAGGAAGAAGAGTCAGACTCTGAGGCGAGTGGCGAGGAGTCGGAGGAGTCCTTCCCTCGGCGCAGGTCCCGCGCCCTCCGCTCCATGCCGGACGATGACGAGGCCGGTGCCAGGCGAGGAGGGGAGGATTCTCCCTTGGTCCCGAGGAAGGGCAGGTCGGGGCTGGTTCTCCCAGGGTCTGCTCTGGTCCCGGGGCGGTCTCAGGCCAGCTCTGGCCCTCCCGACGCGCCTTCTGCCTTTGGGCCTCCCAAAGCCGATCCCAGCTGTTGGCTCTCGGGCTTCAAGTTTGGCCGGAGGCTGTTTGTGTCCGCAAACGACGACCAGTAAGTGCTCGATCCGTGCTTTGCCTTGTTTCTACTGCCGAGGCTTGACGTCTGCATTCTTTTGGCCAGGCCGGCACCTGCAGCGAAAAGGTTGAAAGGGGCTTCTATGGCCCTGCTTGAGGCGAGTTCGTCTGCCAGGGCAGCGCCTTCATCTGCGGGGAAAGGAGGCATTGAGGCTCGTGCCTCTCCTGCCCGATCGTCTTGGCGAGCCTAGCAGGGACACACTGGCGAGGAGTCAGCCCCCGTGGCCCTGATGACTCTGGAGGTGCCTGTGCTTGATGCTGCCGCTGGGGTGTCCAAGGCCCAGGGGCCTCTTTCCTCCCAAGCCGTGATCACACTGTCGTCCTCTCCGCCTGCTCCACCGGCTCCCGTCTCTTCTGATCCCTCTGCCGCCCTGGACCAGGCTGCCAACGAACTGAGCCGGCTACAGAAGGATCTTCGGAGCGCGGACCCCCGCCTGGTGGTCGGGCGCCTGGAGCTAGCTTCTGGCTGGGCCCGTTCTACCGCCTCCGTCCGAGAAGCGCTGAGCCAGGCCATGTCGGCCTCCGATGGGGAGAAGCAGGCCGCCTGCCAGGGGCCGCTCGTGACGCTGCCCTGGGCGACGCTGCGGATGCCCAAGGCCTCTGCAAGGCGCTGGAGGTCGAGCTGCAAGGCCTGCACGACGAGCTCGCCAAGGAGGTCCGCAGCCGCCAGGAGAAGGAGAAGGAGATGAAGGATCGGGAGGCTGCCGTCAGGGACCGAGACGCCGAGCTCGATGACCATCATGGCCGATTGGAGACGCTGGAGCAGGCGCTGAAGGCGGAGAGGACCGAGCTAGACGGCAAGGCGAAGGTCCTGGCCGAGGATCGAGTGGCCTTCGCGAAGCTGGAGGAGAAGGCTCGCGCCGCGCTGAAGACGCTTTATGAGGGCGACTTAGAGAAGTCGTTGGCTGGTGCAGAGGACGGCCCCGCCGAGATGCTTCCCTTTCTGGTCCGTGCACTTGAAGATGTCACAGACGGCCTTGGTCCTACGGCCGAGGCCGAGGCACGTGCCTTGTCTTCTGCAGCGCTGACGCGTGTCCTCAGCCACGTCTACCTTCGCGACCCCAACGTCGACCTCGACAGCCTGCTGGAACCCATGAGCAGCGACCTTGCCGTTGCCACTGCTGAGGCCGTGAAAGGCCGAGCCGAGGCTTTACTGGGGAGGTTCCGCGCCTTCGGCACCTTGCCCAAGCGCGATGCCGCCAGCGCCGCGGCCTCAGAAGGTGGAACCGCCCAGCGTGACTCCACCACAGGTGGTGGCGCCACTGGGAAGTGATCCCTTTGCGGCTTCTGTCATGTTTTAATTCCTGCAACATGCACCATGCCTCTGGAGGCGTTTAAACTTGTGTTTGGCGTTGTGAAACAATCTATGGATTGTAATATTTGCTTTTGAATTCCCTGGAATTTGCATTTTTCCCTCCTATTTGCTTGTGTTCCACATTGGCAGGGCCCGGCCCCGCGCATACCTCAGCCGCCGTTAGCCCCAACCGGAAACCAGGACGGGACTAAGGAGTGAGGGGCTATGTGGCAAGTTAGGCTCCTGAGTCGCGATGCTCAGGAGTCCCCCTTGACGCGCGAACATCAAGTAGGGAAGGGAGGCATAGGAGTGGATTTGTCGTTCTACGTCGGCAGGGTCCGGCCCCGTGCATACCTCAGCCGCTGTTAGCCCCGACCGGAAACCAGGACGGGACTAAGGAGTGAGGCACTACGTGAGCAGTTAGGCTCCTGAGTCGTGATGCTCAGGAGTCCCCCTTGAAGTTCAAACGAGTTTTCATACCTTGGCTCCGCTCGGGGAGGGGCGCACGACGACCAGGTCCGAGGGACCTGGCTGGGTGGCGTGCGCTCGGGCGTGGCCCGGGCGTGGCCCCCGTGTCCAGCCCCCTCGCGTGGCACTCCCGAGGGGAGGCGTTGTGACAGTGCCGGAGACTGAGCTCTGGGCTCCCTGAGGTTGGTACGGCCGTGGGCCGCCCTCAGTTGTTTATCACCAGCGCGAAGTATAGTGCTTCCGTATGTGTACGGGCATAACCGCTCCTCGGCAGTGTCATCAGCCAGCGCGGAGCATGGTGCTTCCACTGGTGCGTGGGAGGCGGGCTCCCCTCCGGGAGGAGCCCCAGGGGCGTGTACAGCCCCGCCCTGACACGTGGCTGGCACGGTAGGGCTAGGAGAGGTGTATCTGGGCACCCGTGAGCCAGCGCGGGACTCACGAGGCCCTACCTCGAGGCGGTTTGTGCCTGGCTCTGGGCCTTTATCAATGGTGTGTTCCTGCAAGGTGGTTAGAATGCAAATGCTCTACGTCCTTAGGTCCTGGCCCTCGAGCGAGCTCAGCCGCCGCTGGTGTGATAGGTCGCGATTCCGTGGGTCAATGCCAGGGGGTGAGGGCTGGAGAGCCAGTAAGAGCCCATGAGTCGTGATGCTCAGGTACCCCCCTTTTAACGTGCAAGCGTTTTGCATGAGAGTGGAGAGGTTCGTGATAAGCAGCAAATGATAACCATGGGAATCAGGTTAAGCGCGAAGGAGCAAATCCATTTCAGATAGATGCGGAAAAAGCAAACGCAGCTGGGTCAGGCCCGAGCAGCTTGGGGATAATGCAGCCCGAGGGGCGCCCCCAACAAGGTAGGTAAAGAGCATAAGCAAAACGGATACATGCCGCAGGGACGGACCCACGCGACCTGGGAATGATGCAGCCCTGTTGGCGCTCCTAGCTGAAAATGGAACTTTGAAAGATGTCACCTGATACCGTTGGAGATGAAGTGATGCTGAAGTAGCGGATGACGCGTGGTTAGGAGGTCGACCCTCATGAGCTCCCGGGACCAGGAGCCTCGGGAGGCTCCGGGGGCTCGGGTGCATCTCCAAGGACCATCTCCATCTCTGCCAGAACCACACAACGTCTAACCTCTTGAGCCTCTAGAATGCTCCTTAGCAGGCGCGGGTGAGCAGCGGCCGCGTTCGGCAGGCCGAAAGGCATGCGAACGTAGCTGTGAGGTGGACCCTCGCAACGCCCCATGCGCAAAGGCCAGAGGTGCTCCTGAGACGCGGCTCGGTTGAGCCCTGGTACGTCGATGCAGACGCGCAGCCCACCAGCCTTGCCTGGATGTGGGGCTACGGCGGGCAACCGGTGGCTGTCGCGCATGACTCTTGACTCCTGTAGCTCCTGAATGTTTCTCGCGATGAACTCCTGAGGGTTTGGTACTCCTTGCCTCATACCTTCCTGAGGGAAACGTGCTTTGAAGCACGCCTCCAAGTGGTGCCCGAGTGCCTCCCTCGTGACCTTGGCAAAGTCGGTGGCTCTCCAAGAAAGAGCCCCCGAGCCCTGCCCGAGGAGGGCGTCGGGCGCGCCTTTCTACGCGACAGAGGGTGGCGCCCCCTGAACGGGCGCGAATCCTGACGCAACACCTCCGGAGGTACCTGCCTCCTGATGGCTTGGGCCAGGCGAAGCCTTCTTCTTCTTGGGGACCGCCTTGGGAAGTCTTCCGCTCCTGTGATCTGGGTCTTTGATTGCCGCGGCCTGGAAGGCACGCTCAAGAGAACACACTGCATCCCTTTCCTCACAAGGTACTGTGATGATCCACCGCTTCTTGGCATCTTGAGGACATTGTAGCCATGGTGAGTCACTGCCATGAATTTGGCCAGGGGTGGGTACCCGAGGATGGCATTGTATGGCAGGCGAATGTGGGCGACGTCGAAGTCAATGAGCTTGGTGCGGTAGTTGTTGCACTGCCCAAAGGTGACTGGGAGGCGAACCTGCCCTATCAGAATAGTGGAACCATCAGTGACTCCTGAGAAAGTCTTGGTCGGCTAAAGCTGATCATATGGCACTTGGAGATTGTTGAATGTCTCTACGGACAGGACGTTGAGTCCTGCACCGCCATCGATGAGGGTCCTGGTGACTTGCACATTGCTGATGACTGGGGAACAAAGCATTGGGAGGACTCCGGTCGTTGCTGCGCACTTGAGCTGATCCGTTGAGCTGAACGTGATAGCGCACGCAGACCACCTGAGAGGGCGCGTGGCTTCAAGCTTGGGGAGGACTGCATTCACCTCACGAGCAAACTGCTTGAAGATGCGCTGTGAGGCTGGGGCCTGGGCGCCACCAAGGATGCAGGCGATTGCGCGCGGCTCCTGGAAGCCCCCAGCCCCCTTGTCCTGATGCTGGTCCTCATTACTCCTTGGTGGTGGTGGCAGAGGAGGGAGGCCTGCGTTGTCGTGCGGGCGATCCTCACGAGGCTGATCCCTCCAACCTCCCTCGCGAGGCTGGTCCTGCCAGCGGTCCTCGCGAGGTTGGTCATGCCACCCTTGGCGAGGGCCACGGTCTTCCCATCATCCTCCACCTCTTCCTCCTCCTCGGCCATAGCCCCGGTCATTGTGCTCGGGGCGTCGGCTGATACGCCCATCTCGTACGGCCCTGAGCTCTTGGCATTCGTTGGTGTTGTGGGTGTGGAGGTCATGGTACACGCAGTACCGGCTACCCTTGGATGACTCAGGCTGATCCCTGCCTTGCTTGGCGTCTGGCTCTGCTGCGAGTACAGCATCCCCCTTGCGCTTCACGTCCTTGACCTTGGGCTTCTTCTCTTCTGGATCGACAGCCGGAAGCTCGAGGAGGGAGAGGCGCCCTTCCTCAGCCCTGGCACACTTGGTCGCCAAGTTGAATAGCTCCAGGGATGTGCACAGGTCTTCATGGATTGCTAGCTCCTCTTTCATCTTGATGTCACACACGCCATCGGAGAAGGCTGAGATGATGGCTTCCTCAGTCACCCTGGCTGTTGCTTGATGCGGCGCAGGTCACTCATGGCCGGAGGCCGGTCGCAAGTGCCTTGGAAGTTGGCGATGAAGCGAGTGTGCATCTCGTCCCAGGAGGAGATCGCACTAGGAGCCAGGTTCAGGAGCCAGGTGCGGGCACCGTCCTTGAGCGCCATGGGAAACCAATTCGCCATGACCCTTTCGTCCCCGTTGGCGGCTTCGATGCCCAGCTCGTAGAGCTGTAGGAACTCCGCGGGGTATGCAATGCCGTCGTAGCGAGGGGGTAGGTCAGGCTTGAACTTGCCTGACCATGCAACACTGCGTAGCTCAGGGGTGAAGGCGCGACAGCCTGTGGTGGCGACCAGAGCCCTCTGCTGGTGCTGGGCTTGCTCCTGGAAATTCCCACGCGCCGCCACTTGGAGCAGCGCGGGGTCTTGACGTGGTGGTGCAGGGATGCGGTCATGGCGCACCGGTCCTGGGAGCACGTGGGCACCTTCTTGGGGACGAGGGATTTCTTGGCAACTCCTTTCTTGTCGCGTGGGCGCCGGACGTGGAGGGTCTCATCCTGGGGCCGTGTGCCTTGGAGCCAGGGCGCCTTCTTGGGGAGGAGGTGGCGGAGGCACCTCTTGATCCATGCCTCTCGCGCAGGATGGAGGGCGAGGCAGCGAGAGAGCTGGCATAGGAGAGCCCCCTGCGGCGCTGACGAGCTCGGTGATGCGGGCGAGCCAGTCCTCGTAGAGGTCGTCGACGGGACGGTAGTGCAGGAGCTCACGCGCCAGGAGCAGTGCAGCGTGCGCGTCCGTGGGGGCGCGACAGGCGTGGGACGACGAACCGGCTGGAGTCAGTGACGGGGTGGCGGTGCGGCCTTCCCGCTGCACCAAAGGATGCAGGGACGAGGCCTGCTGCTCGTTCCCCGCCGAGCCGGTGGCCGCGTTGGCGGCAGGCGACGGGGAATGATGGGGGCGTCCACCGACGGGTGCCATCTGGGCAACGTGGGTGGCAAGAGCAGCCCGACGCTCGGCGCGAGCCCGGCGAGCATCAGCCATGGATACGACGAAAGATCGGACGCGACCAGCGAAAGAAAAGATTCCAGCGCACCCCCTACCTGGCGCGCCAAATGTCGGATTTCGGGTTCCGGCAGACCCTTGAGGTTCGAACTCTGGGGTGCGCATGAAGATCTTTCCCCTACCAGCTCACGTTTTGAAGGCTCACAAGGAATCTAAGCTAGAAATAAGAACACACAAGGGACATGAGGTTTATACTGGTTCAGGCCACCATTGTGGTGTAATACCCTACTCCAGTGTGTGGTGTGGTGGATTGCCTCAGGGGCTGATGATGAGCAGTACAAAGGAGAACAGCCTCGCGAGGGGTTGTTCTTGAGCTGGTGCGATGAACTGCTTGGGTGAGTTTAATCGCTCCTCTCTCTCTCTCTCTCTTTCTGATTGATTCGTCCCTTGCCCTGTGGTGGCTAGCTCTATTTATAGAGGGAGGCCCTGGGCCTCTTCCCAAATAATGAGCGGGAAGGGCGCCAACAATTGGCCATTTTGAAGGGGAACAGCTAGTACACTTATTCTGACTAAAGTTGGCCTTCGGCTGCCAATGGCTCTGACGATGATGTCGTCCTGGGCTCGACGATGACCTCCATCCTGTCATTCTGCTGGTCTTGGTCTTGTTGCACTGAAACGGTAACCTTTGCCTGATGCCTTGTCCTGTGCTTGCCCCCTTTGCACCAAAGGGGAAACAAGGACACTACGTAGGCTGGCGCCCGCCTGGTTTCGGTCGTCATGGCTTCCGTCACGGGCTCCTCGCGAAGTGCCCTTGCCTTGATCTCTCCGCCTCCTCGCGAGCCTGCCTGATGAGGCCGCTCCTGAGGAAGCTTCATGTCATCCGCCCCGCGAGGCTTGGCCCCTCACGAGGGTCTTGAGCTTGAGCTAATGAAGTTGGGCCGCACTGGGCCCCCACTTGAGCCACGCCGCAAGCCGCAGGCAGGCAAGTCTGGGGAACCCCGTTCCCAGAACACCGACAATGATGATATGTGCTTTTGTCACAATTCTCGTCATAGAAGTGTCATAAGCATGACAGGAAAAAAATTTGTTTGGCCCAAAATGTCACGGAAAAATCTGTTCTGCCCAAAATGTCTTTTTTTGTAGTGCAAGTAGGAGGAAAATTTTCTGGCACAGTTATCCAGGAGACATCATCAACAACTATCAAGTACCTTTGCATAAACTTTCATCTCCTTGCATTTACATTATTTGCCATTTGCCTCTCGTTTTAATCTCCTCCACTTCTAAAAAGTTTTTACAAAAATACAAAAATATTTTTTGTTTCCTTTTTGCGTGTTTTCTTGTTTGCTTGTTTGAAATAGTTATCATGAGTGATTTTGGCATGGCAAAAACGGATGGTGGCAGAACTCCTAAAATTGGAAGTTCTACTAATCTTGATGCTAAACTTTTGTGTTGGACCAAGGGAATGTTATAGCAAAAAAATCATCCAAAATTCTTTAATTGTGTTGGAACTTTGACTTGTGACGGTGCTCGTGTACTTAAAAGAACCAAAAAGTATGACAAGGCTATTTCAGCAATTGTTCTTAAACTTGAGAGCAGATTTATTCGCACTCATCCTACTTTGCAAAGATTGTTTTATGAGTTGGCAGTTATAAAAAATCCTAGAGCTAAAAAAGATAGCCATCCTTTTCCTTATGATTGAATTTTATCACATAGTGCGAGAAGCTACAAAGATCTTTGGTTTTATGGTATGAATCATGAAAAACCCAGTGATAGATGACATCCTTTAAAATAGTGACTACTTGTTGAGGTATTTGTTCCGCAATGACCATCTCTTCGATGAGAATACCAAAAAGGAAGTCCCTCCTTTGAATATAATCAAACAAATTTTCAATAACGTTAATAGTCAATTGTAGGACCTTGAGAAGATGTGTCTAGAGGGGGGTGATTAGACACTAAGTACCAAAGTTGCAGTTTTTAAGCTTTTTAAATCTTAAGTGGAGTTTAGGCACAAGTTTAACATTCACAACACATATCAAGCAAGCATGCAAAGAGTATATGAGCAGCGGAAAGTAAAGCATGCAACTTGCAAGAATGTAAAGGGAAGGGTTTGGAGGATTCAAACGCAATTGGAGACACGGATGTTTTTGGCGTGGTTCCGATAGGTGGTGCTATCGTACATCCACGTTGATGGAGACTTCAACCCACGAAGGGTAACGATTGCGCGAGTCCACGGAGGGCTCCACCCACAAAGGGTCCACGAAGAAGCAACCTTGTCTATCCCACCATGGCCGTCGCCCACGAAGGACTTGCCTCACTAGCGGTAGATCTTCACGAAGTAGGCGATCTCCTTGCCCTTAAAAACTCCTTGGTTGAACTCCACAATCTTGTCAGAGGCTCCCAAGATACACCTAGCCAATCTCGGAGACACCACTCTCCAAGAAGTAACAAATGGTGCGCTGATGATGAACTCCTTGCTCTTGTGCTTCAAATGATAGTCTCCCCAACACTCAACTCTCTCTCATAGGATTTGGATCTGGTGGAAAGAAGATTTGAGTGGAAAACAACTTGGGGAAGGCTAGAGATCAAGATTCATATGGTAGGAACGGAATATCTTGGCCTCGACACATGAGTAGGTAGTTCTCTCTCAGAAATAGTAAGTTGGAAGTGTAGGTTTGTTCTGATGGCTCTCTCCACGAATGAAGAGGAGGTGGAGGGGTATATATAGCCTCCACACAAAATCTAACCGTTACACACAATTTACCAAACTCGGTGGGACCGAATTTAGAAACTCGGTCGGACCGATTCAGCAAATCTAGTGATCGTTAGGATTTTCAATGGGACCGAAATGCAACTCGGTAGGACCGATATGGTTAGGGTTAGGGCATAACGTAATCTCGGTGAGACCGATTACACAAACTCGGTGAGACCGACTTTGGTAATAAGCTAACCAGAGAGTTGGTCAGGCAAACTCGGTTGGACCGATTACTCAAACTCGGTGGGACCGATTTTGATAATGAGTCAACCAAAAAATTTGCATTGTAATCTCGGTAGTACCGATTGCTCAAACTAGGTGAGACCGATTTTGATAATGGACACACACAGAGAGATTACAATCCCATCTCGGTGAGACTGAGATCCCTATCGGTGAGACCGATTTGCCTAGGGTTTGTGGCAGTGGCTAAGACATCCAAACTCGGTGGCGCCGGATAGGAAGAATCAGTGGGGCCGAGTTTGATTCTGGGTTTAGGACATATGTGTGGAAGTGGGAAAGTAGTTGAGGGTATTTGGAGCATATCACTAAGCACTTGAAGCAAGAGGCTCATTAAGCAACACCTCATCCCTCCTTAATAGTATTGACTTTTCCTATAGACTCAATGTGATCTTGGATCACTAAAATGTAAAATGAAGAGTCTTGAGCTTGAAGCTTGAGCCAATCATTTGTCCTTAGCATCTTGAAGGAGTTCCCACATCCTTTAGTCCATGCCACTCCATTGTTGAACTTATCTGAAACATACTAGATAAAAGTGTTAGTCCAACAAGAGATATGTTGACATTAATTACCAAAACCACCTAGGGAGGACTTGTGCTTTCAATCTCCCCCTTTTTGGTAATTGATGACAACATACATCAAATCTTTAGATAAAGATATAAAGAATAGCAAGTAAAGCTTTGGAAAGACATGTAACAAGCATAGGCTCCCCCTACATGTATGCAATCATGTGAACATGAACTATAGAAGCATGTGATAGCATAACCATGATAGAGCAGGCAATGTGTTACATGTATCTTGGCCATATGCATCAGAGCAAAAAGTATTAACGGAAATACCTTCATGCCCAAGAGTCCTTGCAAACAGTATGTACATCAGCAAGAATTCCTCATACACATGATTGTGATGCATATACTTACCTTGTAGTCTTGAGTTGGCTTAGATGGAATGAACCTGCGTAAACAAGGTTAGATAACACAGATACATCTACTAGCCAGAGCAAACAGAAGAAACCACAAGAATACCAAGACTGGGATGACATGTAGAGAGTGAGTACTAAGTACTACATTGGATTAGACATGTCCCCAAGAGTAAAGATATGCAATGAATTTGAATGATTTCTTTCCCTTAGATGTCTTGCTCCCCCTGAATCTAGCTTAGGATACTGGGAGAAGATAGGGAACAAAAAATCAGAGCAAAAAGATATAAATGAACAGAGCTAATGCAAACTAATGCAAATAAGCACATATGAACATGTCTTTCCCCTCAAGAAGACATGTGGCATCTCTCCTCTTGAACACCAAGCATCTGGGATCCTTGAGAAATACTCTGTACTAGTATTCTCTCCCCCTAAGAAGGTGATACTATCTCTCTCTAAATGATAAGCTTTGATGTGATCTCTCTCTCTCCCCCTTTGACATCAATTTCCAAGAAGGGATTGATAAAGATGTAATCTCTCTCTCTCCCCCTGGAATTTGTCGTGAATGGGTTTGATCCTTGAGTCACAACATAAAGCAATGATAAAAATGTGATGCTTGTAGAGGACAAGATTCATTGAGTTGAGCTGGACCAGAAGAAACACAGAATAAGTGGCAAACTGTTTTTCTTGTTGTGAAATCGGTGGCACCGAGTTGTAGGCTTCGGTTGCACCGAAAGGATTCGGTTGGACCAAAAACAACAACTCGGTGAAACCGAGTTCATCACAGAGAAAACACTTGTCACCTCAGCTCACTATACTAGTAAGATCTCACAAAGATTTGCAAGGAATTTACTGAAAGATGTGCAAGGAATTTGATGCAGAAAATGCAGAGCAAACAGAAAGAAATCTAGTTGAAGTTTTTTTTTGAAAGGGGAAACAAATATGCATGAGACGAATTCAAAAACATAGAAAGGAACATAAGAGAACTTCATCTAGAGATGGTCGGCGACAAAGTCACCTATGTTAGAGTATATTGACTTAGGAGTCAAGTGAGATCACTTGATCATGGGTCATACTCATCGTTTAAGCTCAAAATGGGGTTGCCATTTTTCGTTTAAGCATCTTGATGTATTCACATCTTGTCGAGTTGCTTTAACTCATGACTTGGAGTAAAGCTTCTCTAAGATGGAATAACATACCTTGGTTGGTGGTGTTGTCCATGTAGTTGAACTTGTGTGGGTTGCTCAAGGTTGATGTAGCTCATCAAGAATTTGGAGCACCACTTGAAATTTGAGTCCATCTACCTACATGGGTTAGTTCGTGCAAGGAAGAGCACTTGTGTATCCAACAATGACAATCATGAAGCTCAACATGGAATTTGTCAAAGGATATGTTTGAATGGTTTTTGTGCTTCCTTGTCTTCAACCACCATAGTGTAGAGACTTGGTGATGTAGAGATTGCTCAAGATATGAGTAGATTACAACCTCATGGAATTTGATTCAACCAAGTACCTACATGGGTTAGATAACATGCAAGATACAAATATATCCAAGACATAAGATTTTCATCATAAGAGAAATATCAAGGATTAGTCATAAGCTCATGTCTTGCATGTATCCAATGGAGTTTCTACTCCAAGTTTGAGGCATCAATGATGTTCAATTCTCCTCTTAACCTGCAAAACACTTTCTCATCAAGAGGTTTAGTGAATATATCCGCTAATTGCTTTTCGGTGAGAACATGCTTAAGATCAATGTCACCTTTAGCAACATGATCTCGAATGAAATGATGACGAACTTCAATATGCTTAGTTCGAGAATGTTGCACAGGATTATGACCAATTTTGATAGCACTTTGATTGTCACAAAGCAATGGAACATGTTTCACATGAATTCCATAATCTTTAAGAGTTTGGGTCATCCAAAGTAATTGAGAACAACATGAACCAGCGGTAATGTATTCCGCTTCGGTGGTAGATAAGGATATCGAGTTTTGTTTCTTGGAAGACCAAGACACAAGAGATCTACCAAGAAATTGACAAGTACCCGAATTGGACTTTCTATCAACCTTGTCTCCGGCATAGTCCGAGTCGGAGTAGCCAACAAGATCGAAAGAGGCCCTCTTAGGATACCAAATGCCAAAATTTGGTGTATGGATTAAGTATCTCACTATCCTTTTCACAGCCTTAAGATGACATTCTTTAGGAGCAGCTTGATATCGTGCACACATGCACACACTTAGCATAATATCGGGACGTGAAGCACATAGATATAACAATGAACCAATCATAGAGCGATAAACCTTTTGATCAACTGGTTCATCATCTTTGGTTAAGTCAAGATGTCCACTAGTAGGCATGGGTGTAGTCATACATTTGCATTCTTGCATATTGAACTTCTTGAATAAGTCCTTGGTGTACTTTGTTTGAGAGACAAAATTACCTTCCTTAGTTTGCTTGATTTGCAACCCAAGAAAGAATTTGAGCTCACTCATCATAGACATCTCAAACTTCTCCGACATTAGCTTCCCAAACTTTTCACTAAAATGAGGGTTAGTTGAACCAAATATAATATCATCAACATAGATTTGGCACACAAATAGTTCACCATTAACCCTTTTAGTAACAAGTGTTGAATCAATTTTCCCAATTTCAAAGGCTTTTTCAATGAGGAACTTGGTCAAGCATGTATACCATGCTCTAGGAGCTTGTTTAAGACCATAAAGAGATTTGTGAAGTTTGTAAACATGATTGGGTTTCTTAGGATTGATAAAGCCGAGAGGTTGCTTAACATAAAATTCCTCATCTATTTCACCATTTAGAAAAGCACTTTTAATGTCCATTTGGTACAAGGTGATATCATGGTGATTAGCATAGGCAAGTAAGATGCGAATGGACTCAAGTCTAGCAACGGGGGCGTAAGTCTCACCATAGTCCATACCTTCGACTTGCGTGTAGCCTTGGGCGACGAGACGTGCTTTGTTGCGAACTACTTGTCCATCTTCATATTGCTTGTTGCGAAACACCCATTTGGTACCGATGATGTTGTGGTTGTTGTCGGGCTTCTCAACCAATGTCCAAACTTGGTTCCTCTCAAAGTTGTGTAGCTCTTCATGCATAGCATTTATCCAATCCGGATCTTCTAATGCTTCTTCGACCTTCATAGGTTCAATGCTAGAGATGAAAGAATAGTTTTCACAAAAGTTAGCTAAACGAGTTTTAGAGCGAGTGATTCTCCCGGTTTGAATATCATTGTAGATTTGCTCGATGGGATGGTCTTTAGCAATTCTTGCTCGAACTCGTGAAAGCTTTTGCTTGGTTCTTGGTTGAACATCTTCTTCTTCTTCTTCTTGATCTTCATTGTTGGCGTTGTCGTTCTCTTGTCGTGGTGGAGAAGGAGGTTGTTGACGTTCATCTTGATGCACTTCCTTGTTTTCTTCATCTTGGTGTGTCCCACTTGTGGATGCTTCCGTATCAACTCTTGGTTCACCTTGTCGTGAAGTAGAAGCTTCAACTTGGACGGATGAGGTACTCTCCTTCACCTCCTTTGGACGGACCTTGCCGATAGACAAGTCTTGGATTGCTTCCGAAGGATCTTTGTCTCCTACATCAATTGGCAATTGCTCTACTTGCGAGCCGTTAGATTCATCAAACTTCACATCTACCGTCTCTTCAACCTTTCGGGTGAAATTGTTGTAGACACGGTAAGTGTGAGAGTTTGAGCCATAACCTAGTAGGAAACCTTCATGAGACTTAGGAGCAAATTTAGAACGACGATGCTTATCAAGAATGTAGCACTTTGAGCCGAATACTCGAAAGTATCCAACTTGGGGTTTGTTACTGGTGAGGAGCTCGTATGTCGTCTTGCCGAGTAGCTTGTGAAGATACAAGCGATTTGTTGTATGACAAGTTGTCTCAACCGCTTCTGCCCAAAAGTGTTTTGGCGTCTTGTACTCATCAAGCATCGTTCTCGCCATTTTGATGAGCGTCCGGTTCTTCCTCTCAACAACTCCATTTTGTTGAGTTGTGTATGTAGCTGATAACTCGTGTGAAATCCCTTCTTCGTCAAGGTGTCCACATTTGCGTTCTTGAACTCCGTTCCGTTGTCGCTGCGAACCTTCTTGATCTTCACTTCAAATTGATTTTGGGCCTTCCTAGCGAAGTTTTTGAAGATCTTTTGGACCTGCGATTTATCATCGAGAAAGAACACCCACGTAAATCTGGAAAAATCATCAACTATAACCAGACCAAAAGAATTTCCACCGAGACTCTTGTAAGAGTTAGGACCAAAGTGATCCATATGAAGTAGCTCAAGTGGCCTCTTTGTGGTCATGATGTTCTTCACGGGATGCCTTCCTCCAACCTGTTTACCTGCTTGACAAGCACTGCAAAGTCTATCCTTATCAAATATGACATCATTAACTCCAAGGATATGATTTACCTTAATAAGCTTGTCAAGGTTTCGCATACCAACATGACCTAATCGTCTATGGCATAACCAACATTTTGAGGATTTAGCAATGAAGCAAGTTTTAGGTTGAGCCTTTTTAGTGAAATCAACGATGTATATATCACCTCTACGCACACCGGTAAAGACCATTTTATGATTGTCTCGACGAAACACTTGGCAATCTACTTCAGTAAATAGGACATTGAAACCGAAATCAGCAAGTCTAGATACTGAAAGTAAGTTGTACCCAAGAGATTCAACGACCATGACATTTTGTATGGAGCTATCATGTGATATGGCCACTTTACCAAGGCCAACCACCTTACCCTTTGAGTTGTCACCGAAACTGACATACTTTCGAGGACTATCATTATCAGCAAGCTCACGATTGGGTCAAAGCAGTTGTATTCCGTAGATCAAAATGTCACTCCAGCTTTTGTTCTGTTCTTCCCTAGAGTATTATCCTCTTTTGTCAAGAATTTAATGGGAATTGCACAAGCTCTTATGAATTCTTGATGCAGTGATACATTTCTCCATCATTGTTCATTCCTCGGTTTCTGTGTTATTGTAACCGAAATGCCGACAAGTGAAGTGTGATGTGTGATATCAATACTCCTAGAAATTGCGTTGCTTGGTAGTTAATGGATGATAATTCCATTCTTAACGTGCTTGTTATTGAAACATCATTCTAAGATAGATTGTTCCACCTAGTCCATTTTCCCTATTGCACCCTTCGATCAAGAGTTAGGATTGTGTCAATCCTCGCTTATTTGATCACATCATCTTGCCTCGAAAGCAAGATTATTCCCTGGCTTACTAACATATCGGTGGTTCGTGATTTTCCGAATATCTTCTCGGAAGTATCAGCATGTCATCCTCGAAAGCAAGATTATTCCCTGACTGTTATGTTGAGCTCGTTATCAAGTTGGTTTCATGTAAACCACCCACTGTCCAAGATTCTGTGTGGGGTACCCCTGAGCTAGTTGGTTGAGCAAAACATCAACTTGGAGAGTTGGAAGATGGAAGATTGTCCGAGTTAGTTCATTTTATGGGATATCTTGTATGTGTGTTGAAGAAAGATGGTGTTTTCATTGGTTGACCCTCGTGATCAGTTAATGGACCTATCATCTTACCCAAATCTTTAATTTGCGTATGGTCTAATGTCAAATCAAATCAGAACCAATGATATTCATAATGTTGTCCTACTCGTGGTTGTCCCTTGAGCATACACCATTATATCTTTTGGGTCTGACCAATGCTATCACCTTGTTCACATAATTGTGGAATTCCATCCATATGGAAACTTAGATGAATTGTTGTTGAGCCCATCAAGAACATAATTATCATCTCCATGATTCGTGTTGAACCTTAAAGCTAGTGTTGGAAACTTTGTAAGCATTACCTTCGTGCCCCATTTATGAGGTATATGCTTGGATGAAAGACGTGACTTCCTCTAATTCATGTGCATTTGATGCAAGTTGCCGCCGTGAATTCGAGAAAGTCAATGTTGCTTCTTGTGGAATCATCCCAAGTCAGGCATGCATGTGCAATGTATACATTGGTTTGTGAGATTAGCTACCTTCATTCCATATGCATCCCTAGCACACCAAGCCATTGTGTGATTTGTTCAGGGATAAGAAGTTCATTGATAAGTATACAAGGACTTCGATATCCTCGATGATGTTTCCCAACCAGAACTCGGTAGTATTTTGTTGTAAGACTACTATGTGGTCATGCTTGTCTGGGACAACGTGTTCACATGTGTGTAGCAGAACCAGCTCATGTTTTGGATCTTGCTATCGTAGTTCATCTCCCGAGAATCTTGCAACGTCATCTCGTCAATTTGTGTTGCAAACCTTCCTTTTTAGGCACGCTAGGTTTCCTTTTCAGGCACGCTAGGTCTAAAGCATCCTGTCACCAACTAGATCTGAATCTCAGGCAGATATGATGGTTGGACCATTCCCAACATTTGCATTTGTCCCCATCTTGCACCCGCCTTTGTACCATTTTACTATGGTCTGCCTTTTTGGTAATTGTTGTTTAGGATCATCTTCAAAAAGTGGTCCTACCATGGGTCCCATCCATTTCCGATGATAAGCAAAAATCACTACTTGTGTTGTCTTCAACAAGGTAGTCCACATCATCCATCCTAGTCCGAGTTTCTGAATTGCCTCAGGCTAGTATGAAGAGTTTCAATGATCTATGTATCAAAAGTAATTCTTTTTGCCACTTAAGCTAATAATTCTACGAATCACCTCCTCTAAGATGTCTCGTTATGGTATCGTGGCAACTTAACTCCTTGCTACTATAAACCCTCATCAATTTATTTCTTCTATCCTTCTGGATGTATGTTTTGTGTCTCAGCTCAAGAGATGATTCAACATCTCATTCCGTGAGTTGATCTTGAGTTGCTCGATGTCACGCCCAATATGCGACCCTATCCAAAAGGAACTTGAAGGTCCCACCAAGGATAGACCCGCATATTGAAACGCTTTTGCAAGGTGGATATCATTACATCAACATTACATAATAGATGGGGATACATACATAAGGCATACAATGCCACTCGAATACAACATCACAATACATAAGAGCATCATCCGACTACGGATGGAACACAAACAGCAACTCAAACGACATCCACCCTGCTAGCCCAGGCTGCCGACCTGGAACCTATCCCCTGATCGAAGAAGAAGCAGAAGAAGAACTCAACGCAAGCAAGCATCGCTCTCGCGTCATCATCATCGCAGAACATGTACCTGCAACTGTTGTTGTAGTAATCTATGAGCCACGAGGACTCAATAATCCCATTACCATGGGTATCAAGACTAGCAAAGCTTAAAGAGAAAGGAAGGGGTAAAGTGGTGAGGCTGCAGCGGCGACTAAGCATATATGGTGGCTAACATACGCAAATAAGAGCGAGAAGAGAGCAAGCAGAACGGTCGTGAAGCTAGCAATGATCAAGAAGTGATCCTGAACTCCTACTTACGTCAAACATAACCCAAAAACCTTGTTCACTTCCCGGACTCCGCCGAAAAGAGACCATCATGGCTACACACACGGTTGATGCGTTTTAATTCGGATCTGGTGTCAAGTTATCTACAACCGGACATTAACAAATTCTCATCTGCCTATAACCGCAGGCACGGCTTTCGAAAAATTATACCCTCTAGGGGTGTCCCAACTTAGCCCATGATAAGCTCTCGCGATCAACGAAGGATATACCTTCTCCCAGGAAGACCCGATCAGACTCGGAATCCCGGTT
Organism: Triticum aestivum; assembly: GCF_018294505.1. Classification (NCBI taxonomy): domain Eukaryota; kingdom Viridiplantae; phylum Streptophyta; class Magnoliopsida; order Poales; family Poaceae; genus Triticum; species Triticum aestivum. The sequence continues at coordinate 238,854,252 of NC_057804.1, forward strand.
TACAAGACATTTCGATAATGGTAAAACAAGACCAGCAAAGCCGCCCGATGCGCCGACAATCTTGATAGGGCTGCACATATCTCGTTCTCAGGGTAACACCGGATAGGTCAGCCTACGAGTAAAACCAGCCCTCGAGTTGCCCCGAGGTGGCCCCGGAGTCTGCCCAGTTCGGACCAACACTTAGACAAGCACTGCCCGGGGGGGCTAAAATAAAGATGACCCTCGAGAGAGCGACTCCCAAGGGAAAAGGTAGGTGGTGGTGAGGCAAATGGTAAAACAAAGGTTGGGCCTTGCTGGAGGAGTTTTATTCAAAGCGAACTGTCGAGGGGGTCCCATAAATCACCCGACCGCGTAAGGAACGCAAAATCCGGGAACATAACACCGGTATGACGAAAACTAGGGCGGCAAGAGCGGAACAAAACACCAGGCAAAAGGCCGAGTCTTCCACCCTTTACCAAGTATATAGATGCATTAATTAAATAAGAGATATTGTGATATCCCAACATAATCCTGTTCATCATGGAGCAATCTTCAACTTCACCTGCAACTAACAACACTATAAGAAGGGCTGAGCAAAGCGGTAACATAGACAAACAATGGTTTGTTAGGAAGGGTGTCAAAGGTTACAGGTTCATGGCAATTTGGGAGGCTTGAAGAGCAAATGATAGGTAACGCAACATAGCGATAGAACGAAGCAACTAGCATAGCAATGATAGTAGTGAGATCCAGGGTAGCGGTCATCTTGCCTGAAATCCTGCAAGGAAGAAGAACGAGTCCATGAAGAAGACGAACGGATGAAGCCGAACCAACCGTAGACGAACGAATCCTCATGATCGCAACGAAACAGGAACTAACAAGAAGAGGCACACAACATGGTAAACACACCACACATGAGCAAGGCATGATGCACAACAAGCATGATGCATGACAAGACTACATGAAGCTACTCATGGCAAGAGATGATGCAAACAAGAGCAACACATCAAGGCAAGTTTAAATGAGGCCGGGAACAACATATAACAATTCCGGTAAGTCCTCATATGCAAATTTCGAAATTCGTCCAGATCTGAATAAACCTTATGTTCAAGTTGTTAAACAGCAAGTTAAGATGCACAAAGATGATCTACACGAGATTCTAGTCAAGTTACATATAAAGTTCATTAGATTCGGAGCTACAGCCTAGAAGATATGAGCAAAACAAGTTAAACATGGAATGGATGCAAAATGCGTACAAACATCAATCAAACACCTCAAAACATGGATGCAACATGATAATATAGAACTACATGCAAAATCAAGCAAGTTTCATATAGAGCACACTCAAAACGGAGCAACGGTTCAACACACACACATGAAACAAGTTTAAAGGACAAGCTATCCAAAACAGCAACTAGGCATATTGCAAGCATCAAAGCAACATGCTACAGCATCTCAACATGAAAACAAAAGATATGGGCATGATGTACAGGTAATGCATAACAAAACATGAACACTGAGCTATCTCTAGAAATCACTAGAACATGCTCAAACACACATGGTAAGATTGCAAGTAATAACAATTCAGACTTTGCAGCAAATAACATCAGGTTGCAATGTTTAGAGCTATCAAACAACATGTTACAAGAACTTATCATGGCAAACAAAGGCATGGCATGAATCTACTAATTGCATAGGTCAATAGTCCTTTACTGACCATAAGCCAAAAAGGATCAGAAAATATGATGGCACCCACGTAAACATAGCAAGTTATAATACAGATTCATACATGGCAGGAACATAATTATGAAGGCATGTAGATGAGCTTGTGCAACTCACTACAGAGCAAAACATGGCATGTCAAGGCAACCAACAGTAAGAAGACATATTTGTGAAGCTAGGCATGGCAAGAGCAAGGCCATAGGGTGCATGGATCACTAGGAAAACACATGGCATCAACTGAACTTAATGTTAACAGGCTGACAGCAACATTATGAAGCAACTTTGGAGTAAGATTACAACAAGCTACAGCAACCTATAAATGCAACCAGGGGCATGGATGGATAGAGGATGACATGTAGATCAAAACATATTTAGTGGGCATCTCCAGATTATGCATAGAATGATTAGTAGCAACATGTTTATATAGCATCACGAAATAACAGATTCAGCCTAGCAAAACAGCAACATCATGTACCCTACTTAACAAGCTCGATTCACTCACCACAAGTCATTGCATGACAATATAAGCATAGCATCATCAAGAAGACATGTTTATGTAACAAACCAAGTCAAGAACAAGTCCATAGCATGCAAGGATCAACTATAGCAACCTCGGCCAAATTGAATAACATGTAAACAATCTGCCAGGAAACATTTTGAAGCAAAAGTAGAGCACGAAAAATACATTCTAGACTACTCCATAATTTCAAAAAAGGGCACGAATGGATAGACAATAACCACATGTTCAAAACACCCTTACTGAAGTATCTCAAAATATGCATGGATCTCTCTGTAGCATCAAGTTTACATGGCATCAAAATAACAGCAGAACAGGGACTAAAATCAGCAACATCACGATACCTAGTTTGCATGCTTGTGCTATTCACCACATTGATCACAAAAATACATGGTAAGTACCTCTCTAAATAAGACATAGCCTAGTTCAAAACACATGTAGACATCAATCTCATAGGATGCACACATCAATCATGGCAAAAATGACAAAAGAGCTCGTTCTGTTAACAGACAGCAGAAAACATTATGAAGCACTCTTACAACAATGATTCAGGCATCAAGATGACCTCAAATTAACATGATGAAATGGAACCAAATGATGTACTCATTGAGGCGAACAATTTGACATATTACACGCACGAAACGGAGCTACGGATGCAGAGATACGATACGATGAACATGGCATGAAAATACTGGAATCTGGGGACTTAGGGATTTTCGGGATCAACCTCAGGCAGTTCCAGATCTGGACCTGGCGCGATCCACGAGGATGGCCGGAGCTCATGTCGGGGAAGAAGAAGGACGCGGCCGAGGGGAGCTGCGGCGGCAGGGCGCGGGGCGGACCCGGCCGGGACGGCGTCGGTCGGGGGCGGA
>NC_057804.1:238857746-238860489 GCF_018294505.1 Triticum aestivum
GCGGCGGAGGAGCGGGCGGTCCGGCGCGACGGCGGCGGCGCGAACTGGCGGCGGTGGAAGCCGGGCCGGGCGGCGGCGGCGCGAGGGCCCGCGCGGGCCCGCGATGGGCTCCGCGGGCCGGTGGCGGAGGGTGGAGGCCGCGCGCCACGTGGCAGCCTCCGATTGGCGCAGGGAGCGGCAGCGGACATGTCCGGCCGGGGGCGGACGTGTCCGGCGCGGAGAGGGGGGAATTTTAGGGTTTCGTCTGCGAAATCATCCGCAAATTTCGGGGGAGGGGCTAGATTTATAGGTAGAGGGAGCTAGGGGAGTCCAAATGAGGAGCGGTTTTTAGCCACGCGATCGTGATCGAACGACCGAGAGCATGGAGGGGAGTTTGCTGGGTTTTGGGCCACTTTGGAAGGGGTGTTGGGCTGCAAAGAGAGAGGGACTTTACGGTTACCCGGTTAACCGTTGGAGTGTCAAACGACCTCCAAATGGCCCGAAACTTGACAGGCGGTCTACCAGTGCTATACCAAGGCCACTTGGCAAGCCTCGGTCCATTCCAAGGACATTTAACACCTGCTCACGAACAGAGGCAAGAAGGGGACGCCGGGGAGCATAGGAGCGCCGGATTGCAAAACGGACAACGGGGAAACTGCTCGGATGCATGAGACGAACACGTATGCAAAATGAAATGCACATGATGACATGATATGAAATGCAGATGATGACATGGCAAAATGCAACACGCAAGCAAATGACATGGCAACGACGGCGAATAACTGGCAGACACCTGGCGCATCGGATCCGGGGCGTTACAACACTCCTCCACTAACAAGAGATCTCGTCCCGAGATCTTAGGACCGAGACGGAAGGGAAAAGGGATGAGGTGAACCAAGAACTCAAGAGAAGAAGCAAAGAATCGAGAGCACTCGAGAAGAAGAGAGGAACGACGAGAATGACGAGAATCGAAAGCTCTTGGAATCAGATAGACTATGAAAGCACTCTGGTTAGAACGAGATAAGAAACCAATAAGACTGAAAGGATTTAGGTAGCACTCCGGCTGAAACATGGAGGAATAGAACACGAGCTTCACATGATGGAATGACACTTGACGAGATGAACAACGCAAAGCCTCCGGAAAAATTGAAATAATTGAATGAAAGAACGGAGAAGAAAATGACAACTTGTGCCACGAATGAAATAGAAAGCAACTTTAGAAAGAAAAGATTGAATGGAGTTGTTGAGAAAATTCAACAACTAAAAGAATAAGCTTGTTGTGGACTTATGGAAAACATCTCAAAATTATGAGGTGATAACCGACCACAAACGAAAATGATTGGATCGCTTAGAGGAACGAAGAAATGCAAAACTCCACTTCGAAAGAAATACGGAGAATTAATTGCACTTCGACAATCAAGAAGGAAATATATTTGAACTCCACCGACAAGAATCTTGAAGAACTCTTGAAGAATGAATTAAATCATGAAGAACCACCATGAAGAACTCCGGTACAAAAGGATGACGAGATAAGATTGAAGGATGGAAAGAATAAGATGAGCCTTGCAATGATTTAGATGGAGGTTCCGACAAAATAGTCGAGGAAAACTTGAACTCCGGAAAAGAATAAAGATGCAAACACTTGGAACTAGAATTTATTCCTCAAGAACAAATTCCTATGGAAGGGATTAATCACTTGGATGAAATAAGAATAAGATTTATTGTATGCTTATCCTTCATCAAATTAAATTGATGACAAGCAATGGATTTTTCATACTACTTATTCTTCTTGAAAAAGGATTAAGGAGGGACATGTCGCAAACTTGACAAGGTCTTCATGAACCACCGGTAGGATTGAAAAGAACGAATGAATTAATATGATGAACAAGGAAAAAGAATCTTGAATGAACCACCGTTAGAAATGAAAATGACTAATAAAAGAGACTGAATCACCGGGAAGAATTAGAAGAACAAATATGCTTGAGGGGATTTAGATGCAAAAGAACAAAGAGATGCTGAGCTGGTTAAAGAACACTTGAACGAAGCACCAGGATAATTTGGATAACAGTAGTTGAAATGATGGCCTCCGGTGAAAAGAAATGGAAAAACAACTCCTGACATACTCCGGATGGGTAAGAAAAAATTATCTGGCAAATGGAATAATTCGCGAGGATAACCTGAAGCTAGAACCATGAAACTTCAAAAGAACGGACAAGATTTAAGAGGAACTCTTCTTTGATCTTCAGATGACGACGAGAAACACCACCAAAATAACTGAGATACTCCGGGAGGATGAAAAGCGAAGAGGCTGAGCCAACAATGAAAATGATTTGAAATCGATCTTGGAAAGGCATCTGACTGATGGAACCCATTCTTTCGTCAAACTTGAAAAGAATTTGAGAATAACTCCGGGGGAATTAGAAGAGTCAGGTAAGATCCTGGAAAAAGACCTGTGGGTTAGGGCCCACTGAAGAGAAAACACCGTTGGAAAGGATTGATGAACAGATAGATGATGCACCGGAACAATTGAAATATTTGAATGAGGTGACAACCTCGAATTAAATGGAACCCAGACGAATCTCCTGAGAAGTCTTGAACACTCCGTAAGGATAAAATGGCGAGAGGCAAACGAGCAAGGAGAACACTTCGAGGAAAAGAATATGATCAACACCGAAAAACTTGAATTGGATCCACCGGAGAAGAAAAAGAGATGAAGAATGACGAACGAGATGAGAATTCACTGGTTGAAATGATTGAGGGAAGA
>NC_057804.1:238860646-238865136 GCF_018294505.1 Triticum aestivum
GAAGACTGAAGAGGTTCTGCACGAATGAGATAGATGGTCGAAAGAGACTCAGGCTCCGGGAAGAAAAAGGGTGGGAGGGCGGGAAAACAAAGGCACCTTGGAAGGGGAAACGACGAATATCTTGAAGAGAAAACACCGGTTGAAGAAAGCAAAGGCTTCACACGAGTAGGATGGATACTTGATTACGGACTCCGATCCAAAGAAGAAAAGGGGAGGGCGGGTGGGAAAAGAAAACAACTGAGGATTGAACTCAAAGATGAAGAGAGTCGAGTCGACTTGACGAGAAATGCACCGGATGAAAAGAGCTGAGGAACAACGATCGGAAAACCAACTGCGTGATCCTAAGAAAAATTTTGAAGGGGAAGAGGAGTAGTTCAAAACACCTACGTCAAGATTCCTTACCAGAGCGACGAAGGGGACTGAGGAGTAAAAAGAATTCCTACTCTCCGATATAAGTAGACTCCGAAAACAGTTTTCTTCTAGACTCAACAACGGCCAAACTACACGATCAATCAAGGGGGCTCCTAGGGTCGGTCGAGGCTCTGATACCAACTTGTCACGCCCAATATGCGACCCTATCCAAAAGGAACTCGAAGGTCCCACCAAGGATAGACCCGCATATTGAAACGCTTTTGCAAGGTGGATATCATTACATCAACATTACATAATAGATGAGGATACATACATAAGGCATACAATGCCACTCGAATACAACATCACAATACATAAGAGCATCATCCAACTACGGATGGATCACAAACAGAAACTCAAACGACATCCACCCTGCTAGCCCAGGCTGCCGACCTGGAACCTATCCCCTGATCGAAGAAGAAGCAGAAGAAGAACTCAACGCAAGCAAGCATCGCTCTCGCGTCATGATCATCGCAGAACCTGTACCTACAACTATTGTTGTAGTAATCTGTTAGCCACGAGGACTCAGCAATCCCATTATCATGGGTATCAAGACTAGCAAAGCTTAAAGAGAAAGGAAGGGGTAAAGTGGTGAGGCTGCAGCAGCGACTAAGCATATATGGTGGCTAACATACGCAAATAAGAGCGAGAAGAGAGCAAGCAGAACGGTCATGAAGCTAGCAATGATCAAGAAGTGATCCTGAACTCCTACTTACGTCAAACATAACCCAAAAACCGTGTTCACTTCCCGGACTCCGCCGAAAAGAGACCATCATGGCTACACACACGGTTGATGCGTTTTAATTCGGATCTGGTGTCAAGTTATCTACAACCGGACATTAACAAATTCTCATCTGCCTATAACCGCAGGCACGGCTTTCGAAAGGTTATACCCTGCAGGGGTGTCCCAACTTAGCCCATGATAAGCTCTCGCAATCAACGAAGGATATACCTTCTCCCAGGAAGGCCCGATTAGACTCGGAATCCCGGTTTACAAGACATTTCGACAATGGTAAAACAAGACCAGCAAAGCCGCCCGATGCGCCGACAATCCCGATAGGAGCTGCACATATCTTGTTCTCAGGGCAACACCGGATAGGTCAGCCTACGAGTAAAACCAGCCCTCGAGTTGCCCCGAGGTGGCCCCGCAGTCTGCCCGGTTCAGACCAACACTTAGACAAGCACTGGCCCGGGGGGGCTAAAATAAAGATGACCCTCGAGAGAGTGACTCCCAAGGGAAAAGGTAGGTGGTGGTGAGGCAAATGGTAAAACCAAGGTTGGGCCTTGCTGGAGGAGTTTTATTCAAAGCGAACTGTCGAGGGGGTCCCATAAATCACCCGACCGCGTAAGGAACGCAAAATCCGGGAACATAACACCTGTATGACGGAAATTAGGGCGGCAAGAGTGGAACAAAACACCAGGCAAAAGGCCGAGTCTTCCACCCTTTACCAAGTATATAGATGCATTAATTAAATAAGAGATATTGTGATATCCCAACATAATCCTGTTCACCATAGAGCAATCTTCAACTTCACCTGCAACTAACAACGCTATAAGAAGGGCTGAGCAAAGCGGTAACATAGCCAAACAATGGTTTGCTAGGAAGGGTGTCAAAGGTTAGAGGTTCATGGCAGTTTGGGAGGCTTGAAGAGCAAATGATAGGTAACGCAACATAGCGATAGAACGAAGCAACTAGCATAGCAATGATAGTAGTGAGATCCAGGGTAGCGGTCATCTTGCCTGAAATCCTGCAAGGAAGAAGAACGAGTCCATGAAGAAGACGAACGGATGAAGCCGAACCAACCATAGACGAACGAATCCTCACGATCGCAACGAAACAGGAACTAACAAGAAGAGGCACACAACATGGTAAACACAACACACATGAGCAAGGCATGATGCACGACAAGCATGATGCATGACAAGACTACATGATGCTACTCATGGCAAGAGATGATGCAAACAAGAGCAACACATCAAGGCAAGTTTAAATGAGGCCGGGAACAACATATAACAATTCCGGTAAGTCCTCATATGCAAATTTCGAAATTGGTCCAGATCTGAATAAACCTTATGTTCAAGTTGTTAAACAGCAAGTTAAGATGCACAAAGATGATCTACACGAGATTCTAGTCAAGTTACATATAAAGTTCATTAGATTCGGAGCTACGGCCTAGAAGATATGAGGAAAACAAGTTAAACATGGCATTGATGCAAAATGCGTACAAACATCAATCAAACACCTCAAAACATGGATGCAACATGATAATATGGAACTACATGCAAAATCAAGCAAGTTTCATATAGAGCACACTTAAAACGGAGCAACGGTTCAACACACACACATGAAACAAGTTTAAAGGACAAGCTGTCCAAAACAGCAACTAGGCATATTGCAAGCATCAAAGCAACATGCTACAGCATCTCAACATGAAAACAAAAGATATGGGCATGATGTACAGGTAAAGCATAACAAAACATGAACACTGAGCTATCTCTAGAAATCACTAGAACATGCTCAAACACACATGGTAAGATTGCAAGTAATAACAATTCAGACTTTGCAGAAAATAACATTAGGTTGCAATGTTTAGAGCTATCAAACAACATGTTACCGGAACTTATCATGGCAAACAAAGGCATGGCATGAATCTACTAATTGCATAGATCAAGAGTCCTTTACTGACCATAAGCCAAAAAGGATCAGAAAATATGATGGTACCCACGTAAACATAGCAAGTTATAATACAGATTCATACATGGCAGGAACATAATTATGAAGGCATGTAGATGAGCTTGTGCAACTCACTACAGAGCAAAACATGGCATGTCAAGGCAACCAACAGTAAGAAGACATATTTGTGAAGCTAGGCATGGCAAGAGCAAGGCCATAGGGTGCATGGATCACTAGGAAAACACATGGCATCAACTGAACTTAATGTTAACAGGCTGACAACATTATGAAGCAACTTTGGAGCAAGATTACAACAAGCTACAGCAACCTATAAATGCAACCATGGGCATGGATGGATAGAGGATGACATGTAGATCAAAACATATTTAGTGGGCATCTCCAGATTATGCATAGAGTGATTAGTAGCAACATGTTTATATAGCATCACGAAATAACAGATTCAGCCTAGCAAAACAGCAACATCATGTACCCTACTTAACAAGCTCGATTCACTCACCACAAGTCATTGCATGACAATATAAGCATAGCATCATCAAGAAGACATGTTTATGTAACAAACCAAGTCAAGAACAAGTCCATAGCATGCAAAGATCAACTATAGCAACCTCGTCCAAATTGAATAACATGTAAACAATCTGCCAGGAAACATTTTGAAGCAAAAGTAGAGCACGAAAAATACATTATAGACTACTCCATAATTGCAAAAAGGGCATGAATGGATAGACAATAACCACATGTTCAAAACACCCTTACTGAAGTATCTCAAAATATGCATGGATCTCTCTGTAGCATCAAGTTTACATGGCATCAAAATAACAGCAGAACAGGGACTAAAATCAGCAACATCACGATGCCTAGTTTGCATGCTTGTGCTGGTCACCACATTGATCACAAAAATACATGGTAAGCACCTCTGTAAAGAAGACATAGCCTAGTTCAAAACACATGTAGACATCAACCTCATAGGATGCACACATCAATCATGGCAAAAATGATAAAAGAGCTCGTTCTGTTAACAGACAGCAGAAAACATTATGAAGCACTCTTACAATGATGATTCAGGCATCAAGATGACCTCAAATTAACATGATGCAATGGAATGAAATGATGTACTCTTTGAGGCAAACAATTTGACATATTACACGCACGAAACGGAGCTACGGATGCAGAGATACAATACGATGAACATGGCATGAAAATATTGGAATCTGGGGACAGGGATTTTCGGGATCAACCTCAGGCAGTTCCAGATCTGGACCTGGCGCAATCCGCGAGGATAGCCGGAGCTCATGTCGGGGAAGAAGAAGAAGGAGGCGGTCGGGGGGAGCTGCGGCGGCAGGGCGCGGGGCGGACCCGGCCGGGACGGCGTCGGTCGGGGGCGGAG
>NC_057804.1:238865593-238918219 GCF_018294505.1 Triticum aestivum
AGGCGGCGGCGCGAACTGGCAGCGGCGGCGCGAGGGCCCGCGCGGGTCCACGATGGGCTCTGCGGGCCGGCGGCGGAGGGTAGCGGCGGCGGACATGTTCGGCCGGGGGCGGACGTGTCCGGTGCGGAGAGGGGGGAATTTTAGGGTTTCGTCTGCGAAATCATCCGCAAATTTCGGGGGAGGGACTAGATTTATAGGTAGAGGGAGCTAGGGGAGTTCAAATGAGGAGCGGTTTTCGGCCACGCGATCGTGATCGAACGACCGAGAGCATGGAGGGGAGTTTGCTGGGTTTTGGGCCACTTTGGAAGGGGTGTTGGGCTGCAAAGAGAGAGGGACTTTACGGTTACCCGGTTAACCGTTGGAGTATCAAACGACCTCCAAATGCCACGAAACTTGAGAGGCGGTCTACCGGTGCTATACCAAGGCCACTTGGCAAGCCTCGGTCCATTCCAAGAACGTTTAACACCCGCTCACGAACAGAGGCAAGAAGGGGACGCCGGGGAGCATAGGAGCGCCGGATTGCAAAACGGACAACGGGGAAACTGCTCGGATGCATGAGACGAACACGTATGCAAAATGAAATGCACATGATGACATGATATGAAATGCAGATGATAACATGGCAAAATGCAACACGCAAGCAAATGAGATGGCAACGATGGCGAATAACTGGCAGACACCTGGCGCATCAGATCTGGGGCGTTACACTCGATCTTTGAGAAGATCAATTCCTGTAGAGTTTCTTCTGTCGTCATTGTGGTGGACAAAGATCTCGAGAGCAAGGATGTCAAGATCAACATGATGCAATGAACCAACATCTTCGAGAAGGACAGTTGGATCGAGAAGATTGTATTAGCTTTTTGTTCCCACTGTCTTCTTACCTCACTCTTGAATCTCGGGGTGAGATTCTTGTTTAGTGGAGGCGAGTTGTCACATCCTTAGTCTGCTATGACCTAGGCTAGCTTCATGTGTGCATCATGTTTAAATTGTGCTTAAATTTATATTGAGGGAATTTTCAAAGCCTCAGAAACCTTTTAGAAATGATCAACATTAAATATCTTCTCAATTAAGTCCAAGAAAATGTTCCTGTTATTCTGTCAAAATATTGGCAAGGGGTGAAATTCAAACCAGTATTTTTGGAATCTCAGAAATATTTATTTTGGGAATTTGAGTTAATCCAATAATTATTTGCATTGGACATATATTTTTATATATTAAATACTGGTCCAATAATTGTGAAAGTTTGTATGTGGCTCTGGACTAGTTCCCTAAGTCCACATATTGAATTTCAGAAGTTTATATAGTGATTTGCTAGTTAAACCAAATCAAACAAACTGAATAAATAGGAAACAGAAAAAAAAATAGAGAAGAGAGGAACCTCACCTGGGCTTCCTGGCGGCCCAGTCAACCGGCCCAGTCCACTGGCTCATGCCAGTTGTCGTCGTCCTCCCGCCAATCGAACAGGGTGCGTGTGCGCTACGCGGGCGCTGCCTCCTCGTGCCATGCAACACCTACTAGCCTGCTTCCCAAGCCATGTCGACGTCGCGGGCGACTTCGCCGCTGCCTTCCGGATCAATCCACCTCTCTCTGCTCAATTTCCCCATTTTCCCTCGCTCTCTCACTCGCTCCTCCCCGCGTTGAGAGATGGTCATCGCCGCCACTTGCCGTTTTCGTGCCCATCGTGAATCCCTCGCGCAGACGACATGTACTATAGCTCTGCTAAGCCGAGCTGCACCTCGTCGACAACGCACGCGACCAGAAGAGGCCCCAGTCGACCGGAGCATCGTCGTCTTCATCTCCAGTACCCGGAGATCGACTCCATCAATTCTCCACGTCCAAAGTGTCCCCGAGCCCGCTGACCTGCTTCTCCGCCTCCCTGTGAGCTCCTCTACATTTTTTCCCTGTACCCTCCTCTCCTTGCTATTCGTGTGCCGTAGCGTAGCTCCCGCAAGAAACCGTCGCCGCCGTCCGTGATGTCTGGTGAGGCACACGCTCCTATGAGAATTTGCTCGTTCATGTGCGTCGAACGTGCTCCACGAGCTCCCATGGCGCTCCTGCGGTGCTCACCCTGTGCGCTACCAAGCTGCGCCCTGCGCCCGAACAAACTCAAACTCGGGCCGCCGCCCAAGTTCTTGCCGCCAGCGAACCAAACCACCCTGTGACCCCCTGACGCACCCCCAGGATGCGGGCGAGTCCAGGTTTTTCCGTGGTGCCCTCGGCGCATCCAGCCGTGGCCGAAAACGACAGGCCGATGAGCGCCGCTGTGCTCTGGCTAGCGCTGGTGATAGCCACCGACGTGGCACAGTTAGTTAGCGCATGTTAATTACCCTCTAACACAATGACATGTGGGCCCCAAGCCATGCTAATCCTTTGTTAAGCTTTTAATTAGACCAACTAACCCACTGACTCAGCGACTAGTGGGCCCAGACTCTTCTAATAGTTTCGTTAGTAATAACTTAACACAAATTAACACTGTTAATAGTTGTGTCACTAACAAGTGGGCCCCACTGGTCAGGTTTAACCTTGACCGACCCGTATACCTGCTGACATTACTTAGATGTCATGCTGATGCAGTAATTCGTTTCTGGAATTTAAAATAAATTAGAAATGATTTACTTATTTCGGAAAATACCTAAAACTTGTAAAAAACCACAGAAATTCAACCGTAACTCCAAATGAAAAGATTTATATATGAACAATGATCAGAAAAATCTAATCTTTCCATCTGTACCATTTTCATGCATGTTAGAACAACTTATGACCATTGTTTAGGACAAATCAAATGAATGGCATTTGAATATTAACATATGGAGTTTGAATTTGAATCTTGGGTTCAAACCAACTTCATTTAAATCATTGCTAGCTGCATTAGCTAAAATCACAGCATTTTGCCATGTCATGATCATGCATCATATTGTGCATTACATTGACTGTGTTCTTTCTCTGTTGCCGGTGGTTATTCCCCCTCAGTAGACATATGTTTCGGCGATGAGCTCGATGACACCAATGAAGAGCTATACCATCTTCAGAAGTTCCAGGCAAGCAAAAGCCCCTTGTTCATTCCGATACAATCCCGCTCTCTCGTTCTTGCTTTTTTCTGCATTAGGGCAACAATGATTCAACTGTTACATGTTGCGGTAGTTGAACCCCTTTCCTTTGCATGACCTGTCTTTGCCCTAGTTAATAGTTGAAACCCACTAGAAAGAGTAGGAATTGCTTGAGCCATGATGTGCCTACTCATTCATGTTTGTTTGTCATGCCTGCTACTTCTTAGAGTTGATTCAAGTCTGATTCATCGGGGATGAATTGGAAGGTTGTGAACATGTCCTACTGTTGAGAGGTAAGTGTGTGAACACGACTTGGTAAAGGTAGCGGTGAGACGCCATGTAGGAGTACATGGTGGGTTGTCTCATTGAAACCGTCCTCGGGAACTGAGTTCTGTGTCTGTGATCCAAGACAGTTACTACCACACATTGGGTTCCGGTAACTCGACCCCTCTCGGCTTATTAATCGCCTCGATCTCTATCCAGGAGTTGTAACTAGTTTCTGGTGTTTGTAGGTTGTGTTAGTAGTCTACCAAGTGGTACTTGGTACAGGTGGGCTCGGGACAGACTAGGCACCGTGGCCGAGTGTACCAAGCGTCGCCCGTTTGGTGGGCTTGGGAACCCTGTACACATTGTTTGGGTCCGTGAGTGACACCCCGGCTGGATTTCCTTAAGGATGGAACCCGAATAGGTGATAAACCTGGACTAGAGTCTTGTGTGGTTAGTCAGGTCGTGTACGACACCCTCGCCAGGCTTCCGCTTGAAGGTTGCCGAGATACATGACATGTACATGGCGGTAAGTGGAGAGAGCGTGTGTGAAGAAGTACACCCTTGCAGGGTTAACATGATCTATTAATAGCCGCGTCTGTGGTAAAGGGCTACTAGGTTGCTTATACAGTTCATAGACAAGTGAAAGTGGATACTCTAAAATGCGAAGATAAGCGTGAGTGCTATGGACGGCCTTCTCGTAGGGAGAAGGGAGTGGATCCATAGTGGTGTATTGATATGGTGAATTTGTGGACTCGTGTGCACCACCTCAAAAGAGTTACTAGCAGCCGTAGTATAGGATAGCCACTGAGTCAAAGCTGGCTTGCTACACTTAGACTCCACCACCCCTTTGTTGATACGAATGCATATGTGGCTAGTTTTGATGTAAGTCTTGCTGGGTACATTTGTACTCATGTTTGCTTAATTTATGTTTTTGCAGAGAGACTTCAGTCTCACTAGTAGTTCCGTGTGGACTTCAACATTTAGCTTGTAACCTCAGCTATGATCTTGTACCCTTGGGAGGGTCATGTAGATAGTCAGGCTTCTCAGCCTTTTTCATTTGTAGTTGTTTGTACCCACACATGTTATGCTTCCGTTGCTTGTATGCTCCATATGCTAGGTCATCAGACCCATGCTTGTAATATCTGGCTCCTCGGAGCCTATTGAATAAACACTTTGAGTTGTAGAGTTTTGTTGTGATGCCATGTTGTATTGGCACATATTGAGCATATTGTGTGTATGATTTGAAATGCTTGGTATGTGTGGGATCCGACAACCTAGTCGTTTATTCATGGTAGCCTCTCTTACGGGGAAATGTCTCTTAGTGCTTCCATTGAGCCATAGTAGCATGCTGCTGCTCCAGAACACTTAGGCTGGTCGGCATGTGTCCTTCTTCATTCCTGTGTATGTCCCTTCGGGGAAATGTCACGCGTTGTTCCTTTAAGTCCTTGTAGCTTGCTACGACTTGGGTTCATACGTTGATGACCGACACATTCGTTGTTGGGTCATGTATGTCTGTCCATGTAAGTTAGTGCCACCTTGGGTTAACGACTAGTCATGTTGGCCCGGTTTCTCTGTCATATGAATGCCAGTGACACTATCATATATGTGAGCTAAAAGGCGTAAACAGTCCCGGGCCAGGTAAGGTTGCTCCCATGGGGATACTATGCGTGAGGCTGATGTCGGTGTCAAAGCCGGCATATCTCGGGTAGGGGGTCCCGAACTGTGTGTCTAAGGATCGAAGGTAATAGGAGGCAGGGGACACGATGTTTACCCAGGTTCGGGCCCTCTTAATGGAGGTAATACCGTACTTCCTGCTTGATTGACTTTGCTGAGTATAGGGGTTACAAGAGTTGATCTACCTCAAGATCGTAATGGCTAAACCCTAGATGTCTAGCCTATATGATTGGCTAAACCCTAGATGTCTAGCCTATATGATTGTTCTTGCCGTACGGACTAAACCCTCCCATTTATATAGACACTGGAGGGATCTAGGGTTGTACATAGTCGGTTTACAGAGAAAGGAAGGTGCATGATCCAAACGCCAAGCTTGCCACCCACGCAAAGGAGAGTCCCATACGGACACGGGAAAGGTATTTAATCTCGTATCTTCATGGCCCTTTAGTCCGGCCCGAGCTCGCATAGCCCGGACGCCTGAGGACCCCTTAGTCCAGGACACCCTCAGTAGCCCCTGAACCAGGCTTCATTGACGACGTATCCGGCACGCAGATTGTCTTCGGCATTGCAAGGCGGGTTCACTCTCCGAATACTCCAAAACAGCTTTTCGCACACAAGAGCTATATCCGGCCCTGCTTAATACGTACAACCCTAAGCTGTAGAAGGCAATAATACTTCAAATAAGTCACATCCACGGGCAACTTTTTCGGTGAGATGTTATGTTCTGGACTTATTATTATTCTGAACCATTTTACAGCCTCGTTTCGTATTTCGAGGCACAGACATTGACACGTCTTGTCAAAGCAGAGATCATGTCCCCTTATCACGGGATTCTCATCAATAGGCATTTTGGGTAATCCAACGTGCCGCTCACACGTCCCCTTGGGAATAGGCAAGGTTTAAGGCTTATGAGGGGGCGCTTGATATTCGCTGCCTCTATAAGAGGACAAAGACCCATCTGCTCACCTCACGCCTTCTTTTTCATCTGCCTTTCAATCCCCCGAGCTCCAGCGCCCAGGTTCTAAACTTTCTCTTCGCCCCAACTTCTCCAGCCATGGCCGGATCTGGCTTTCAGGGCAAGTGGATGGCATCCTCCATAACAGAGAAGAACATCCAGGATCTGCGCGAGGCGAGGTACTTGACGGCAGAGATCAAACACAGGCGTCCAACCCCGGGGCAGGTCATCCCCACGCCGGAGCCCAGTGAGAGGGTGGTTTTTATCCCCCACTTCCTCTGAGGACTTGGGTTCGCCCTTCACCCCTTCGTCCGAGGTCTCCCGTACTACTACGGGCTGGATTTCCATGATCTAGCCCCGAATTCCTTCCTCCACATCTCGGTGTTTATCATCGTGTGTGAGGCATTCCTCCGCGTCCCTGCACACTTCGGCTTATGGCTATAGGTTTTTAATGTGAAGCCGAAGGTGGTCGAAGGCCAACACGCCGAGTGCGGCGGCGCCATGGTGAGCAAGCTCAACCATGTTACCTGGCCCAAAGGGAGATTTGTGGATATTGTCAAGGTGTGGCAGCAGGAGTGGTTCTATATTACCGAACCCCGCGGCACCAAGTGGGCTGCTCCTCCTGCTTTCCAATCTAGACCTCCACTGCAGCTCGCATCCTAGACCAACAAGGGTCTAGATTGGGGATCCCCTGACGAAGTGTCGACACTGCAGAGGCATATCAAGAGCATGATAAAAAAGGACATCTCCCTTGCTGATGTTATTCAGGTGATGCTCATCCGCCGAGCTCTCACTTGCCAACATTAGCCTCTCAAAATGTGGGAGTTCAATCCGGAGGGGCCACGAACCCTGTAGCACTTCTTCGGTATGACCCACAAAGGGATCTGGAAGCTGCTCTTTAAGAAGCAGAAGACGTGTCCAAGGACGTCTGACGACACCGGCCTCGACTGCAACAATCCGGCATCCCCAGTAAGTATTGTATTTCCGAACATTGCCTAGTTTGTCAATCTTAGTGAGGGGTCCTGAAAATTCCATCTCCTGAATAGGACTGGATAAAGAAGGCAGAGTGGATTAAGTGTCTGGTCCCGCTCCCCAAAAACCCAGCCAAGCCTCTGTTAATGAAGATGCTAGTCCCGACGCCCTATCAGGCACCGGTAAAGAAGGACAAGAAGAAGAATACCAAGGAGGCCGAAAGTGGCCTCCATCATGAAGAAACTTCGGGCACCGTGTCCGGAGGAACCGAAGCTCCTTCCTCTCATGAGGAAGACGAAGACGAGGAGGAGGAGGAGGAGGAGGAGGAGGAGGCAGAGAACCCTCCTCCCAAAGGGAAAAAGAGGGCGACCTCCGTAGATCCGAAGGAGGGGGCGTCCGAGAGGGGAAGGATATCCCTCTCAGATGACTCGGATTTGGGCACCGAGGCCGTTCCCAAGCACTGCCCCCGAACCAAGCCCCTTGCCGAATAGTGATTACCTTAAGATGCCATGCACACATCTACTCTTTTTATAGATTATAAGAATAATATCAAATTTCATATTCTAGTCCGGCTCGTGACATTCCTCAAGAATCATCGTCATCGGGGGATATTTCGCCGGAGAAGATGGAGATTGAGACGCCACAAGCTTCCCCGCCTCTTAGGGCAGACGATCCTGAGGTATCGTCCCAAAGGATTTCTCCGGGCTCCGGAGAAGTGCGGGAGAGGACCAAGGCGGCGCCGGAGGCTGGCGAGAACATGGGGGGCAAACCCCATGGAGACTGGCAACGGGGGTCCTGGATCATCAGACCCTCGGTCAGATACTGTTCCAGAGACCCAAACGGTTCCAGAGTCGGGTCAGCAGCCCCCTTCGCAGGAGGGGGAGACGGCTATTCCAGTGGTGACCTCTACTAATGCAGAGGCGCCAAACATGCCGACGGATGCTCTGCAAAGTGCAACCATCTTGGAGGAGCACCGTACCTTGATAGCTACAGTGGTTGAAAAGGTTCAGTCCGCTAGGAGTGGACTCAATGAAGCCTTCACGAGCCGACTAATAGGCTTCGAGGTATGCGATGTAATGTCTTTTAGCCGCTTTCATAAAAAGTTGCCTGTATATAGATAGTAGCCCCTAAGACTCTGTTTGGCCGATGAAGGAGGGCGAATAGAGGGTCTATAGGTATCCACAGGAAATTACATACTTATCTTTTGTGATAAATATCAGGCTTCACTGTTAGTGGCGACCGCTCAGGCCGCCGAAGTTTCCGAACTGAAGCGGAAACTGCAGCTGGTCGACGAGGATAATGTCCAGATTAACAAGCGGCTCAACGAGGCACAAGGTATGTTTCAAGTGCCCCATACACAATTGAATTAGTTTGCAAATGCTAAGTTGAAGCTTTACGCGCAGCTATATGCATAATTGCAGATGGCGCTGCTGAGGTCGAGACCCTCAGGAGTGACCTTGCACGCGCGAAGGAGCATGCGAGGGTGAGCGATGTGGCCACTGATAAAGCAGCTGCCGATTTGATGGCTAAACAGGCCACCTGACGCCAGTTCGAGGAGCGGGTATCCAAGATTGAGCAAGAGCTCAAGGACGCAACTCACAAGTGCGAGCTCCTCGAGGAGGAGAATAAAGCTAAGGCGGCCAAACTCGCCAAGGCCCTTCAGGACGCCCAAGAGGTGAGGTCCGAATCTCGAGCGGCTCACGAGGAGCTCCGACAGGCCGGACAGATAGCTGCTGGTAAGCCCTTTCTTTTACAGTCTAAGTTTTGCAATCAAAGGTATGCCTTACTTAATCGACTATGGACTTCTCCAGATGCTTTGCGGATCTTCCAAAGAGTGTCGCTGACAGAGCGCAATTCTATCGGGCCCAGGAGGGGCATGCGGCGGAGAAACTGTCTGGTCGTAGTTCGCGATGCAGGAGTGCTCGACACTGCTGAACGACCAAATGGTGCAGTGGGCCGAGTTGCATAAGATGTCCGGAGTGGACATGAAGGAGGTCATACTCTGGCTGTGGCCGGCTGAACCTGTTCCGAGCAGCTATTTTGGCCTAGTGCAGCGATGCATCGATGTCGTGCCCTGAATTGATGCCATCAAACGGTCGGTGTGGGTAGAAGGTGCACAGAGGGCCTTCACCCGTGTCAAGGTGCACTGGTCCAAGATGAAGGTCGCCGTTATCGCGGTGGAGGGTCCTCCCGAGGGCAAAGACCACCGCACGCCGAAGCATTATTTAGACGACGTCCTAGAGGGTGCTCGCTTGATAGAGGGTCAATGCTCAAAGGACATTATATTCGAATGAATGTATCCGAACAACCTGGTTGTGTGTATTATATATATTAAGGCGTTGTAATACATTTGTGCCAGTATATGAAGTTGCTTTCCTCCTGTGCGACTGTTTTTTTATGGCTGAGAGTTTTCCCGGCGTCGGCTTCGACCCCCACATAGATGCTACGGGGGTGTTCGGAATAGCACATGAGAACTCTTGACCCAACATCTTGGTCCGTGATGGACATGTCAGTGCGGCAAACCAGGCAATCGGACTATACGGCTTTACTGCTCTCACTTAGGCATAGGAGTTTGATGATGGGGCTATAAAATAGCCCCTAGTACATATGTGACTATCCGAATGCGGATGCGTTACGTATATGACTGGAAAACAGTCCTTCGTTTAATATGGAAAAATCATTAAAGATTTAGTATGTCACCGAGCGGCTGACCAGCTCTTGCCGCATCATGACAGTCAGTATTTGGCTTTCTCTACTAAGGTGCTTGACCGGACAAACCAGAAACACAATCGTAGTAATTCTCCCTTTACTACCCTAGCTAAACAAGCGGAACGTAAGGTAGCAAACACAGGAGCCGGGCAACCCAACTATTGACCAAAGACATGATTCGGAGCTGATGCATATAATGCCAAGTTTGGGACGCCGAAGTGTGCTACAAAGCTGTTCGGGCTTTTGTTTAGCAGCACATATATGGCCGTATAGAGCCCCTGGCAGTGGGTGTCGGGGTATGTGAGTGAGTCAAGTAGGGGCGGAATACAGTTTTATGAATAAAGTTGATACCGAGAGATTGTCCCTACTAGGATCTGATTTGATATGTCAAAACGTGATTTTGTAGAGGGTACCATAAGCACAAAAGTCATTTTACATGCCAGGGGTCTAATGATAAGGAGAAAAAGCTTAGTACAGGTGCTTTAAATAAGGTTTGGTCCGAAGAGTTCTTTGGATATCCTGCCGCACGTCTGCGCCGCTTTCGCCTTGTAGAGAGGGGTTCCTTGAAGGGAACCATCTTCGGTTATCCGCACGAAACCGGCCTCGAAGAGAGTCCTTGTAAGTCCGTAGGTTATATAGGTTCGAGTGCACTTGTGGTAGGAGAGAAAAATAGTCGAAGAAAGGTGGCAGGTCATACAGGGTCTAAACATACTATAGACCTGTTTGTATTGTGCCTCCGCTGATGCCCAAGGTATTTTGAGTGCATAGTGATGCATGCACGGTACGAATTCCGCGATTGTGCATGACGATCGACGGAGGCGAAACTGCTAGTCTAGCTCTGGAAGTACCGAGCCGTCAGCTTGCGGGGCTGACCGGACTTTTTTAGAAAAGTTCGGTGGCTTGATGGCCGATGAGGTGTGCGGCTTAAGGGGGCCACTCTGTACTTTGGCTGCGAGAGCCGTAGAGTGCTCCTCGGTGTGGAGGGAGCGTTCTGTGTTTCCATTGACCGTTATGACGCCGCATGGACCGGCATATTGAGCTTTAAATAAGCATAGTGTGGCACCGCGTTGAATCAAGCAAAAGCGGTCCGTCCGAGCAGTGCGTGATAGCCACTTTGGAAGGGTATGATATCGAAGATGAAGTCTTCACTGCAGAAGTTGCCAGGCGAGCCGAAGACAACTTCCAGTGTTATTGAGCCCGAGCAATGGGCCTCTACGCCAGGTATCACTCCTTTAAAGGTAGTTTTAGTGGGCTTGATTCTTGGTGGATCAATACCCATTTTGCGGACGGTGTCCTGGTAGAGCAGGTTAAGGCCACTGCCACCGTCCATGAGGACACGTGTGAGATGGAATCCATCGATGATTCCATCAAGGACCAAAGCTGCCAATCCTCCATGACGGATACTTGTCGGGTGGTCCTTTTGATCGAAGGTGATCGGACAAGCTGACCATGGGTTGAATTTTGGGGCGACCGACTCTACGGCATAGACATCCCTTAAGGCGCGCTTGCGCTCCCATTTGGGGATGTGGGTGACATAGATCATATTTACTATTTTGACCTTGGGGGGAAATTGCTTCTGCCCCCCTATGTTCGGTGGGTGAGGCTCTTCATCGTCGTCCTCGCTGGGAGGCCTTTTCCCCTTGTGTTCGGCGTTGAGCTTGAGGCACAGTTTAAAGACCCAACAGTTTCTATTAGTGTGGTTGGCAGGTTTATCAGGGGTGCCATGAATTGGCAAGGCTGATCAAGTATTTTGTCCAAACTGGATGGATCATCTTAATTTCCTTTGAATGGCTTCTTTCGCTGACCGGATTTGGAGCCACTGAATCCGGTGTTGACCGTCGTATCTTTGATATTGTTTTGACGCTTGTGCTTATCGCGTCGTGGCTTGCCATTGCCGTCCCTAGTGTCACATCCCTAGCTCTGGTTTGATTTAGACAAGCCAGTCATGTGAGCATCATGTTTAACCTTCATGGAAACTTGAAATGGGGATTGCTTAAACCCTAGCATCAAAGGAATTCACTAGGTGCAACTAAAATATTTTTCAGTAAACTCAAATGGCCTTCAGAAATGTTCATCATTTTTGGAAAATGCTGGAAATAGTAACCAGAGGTGATGCACATTTTTTCCATGACATGTTGGGCTCTAAATTAATTCATATTGTATTTGGACTTGGAGCAAATATATGTTATAAATATTTTAATGCTTCAAATAATTCTGGTATTTTGTGAGGGGCTCTGGAATAATCTCTTTAGTCCCTGCAAAAATCATCAGAAGAAAGGAAAATGATTTAGTGGCTACCCTAAATCAAAACAGAGTCAAATAAATAGAAAACAGAAATTAAAATAGAAAATCAGAGAGAGAGAGAGAGAGAGAGAGAAAGTGAGAGTGACCTACGTGGAACTTACCGCAGCCCACTAGGCGGCCCAGTGCTGTGCAGCCCAGCTGCCAGTTATCCCTCTCCTCCCGCCAGGAGGACAGGGGCGTGTGCCCGCGGCGCGCACGCACGCGCAGCACCACCTCCTGCCTGCCTGCTGCCTCCCCGACGCTACTATGGACGCCACGCACCCCCCAGGCCCCTCTCACTCCCTCTCATGCTCATCCCCTCCCCTACTGCTCTCCCTCTTGCTCCGTACCTTGGACCCGAACACGGTTGTCGCCGCTGTTCACTGTCTGTGCAGCCACCACCGCTTCCGTGTCACCCCGAGCTGCCCAAGAGCTCTGCCTAGTTCCCCTCTTCCTCCTCGACGAGTTGTGCAATGCTGGACACCCAAAGCACTGTCTCCGACGCCTTCTTCCTCGTCGGATCGCTGAGATCCACCTCGCCGCCTTGCTCACCTCTGGCCTTCCCCAAGCCCGCTTCGACGCCTGCTGCAACCTCCATGAGCCTCTTGCTCCTCCCCCTATTCCCTCACTCCAACGCGTACCCTAACTCCGTCCTCCAACCGTGGCCGAGCTCGCCGCCGTCGTGCCATGTCATTGTCGTGTCCACAGTCACCTCTGTCCGTTTTTGAGCGTGTCGCCGTGCTCACCGAGCTCCCAGGAGCCGAACGCGTCCCCCAGCTCCTCCTGTCGTGCTCCGCAGCTCCGTTCGGCTCGATGCCGTAGCTCCGGCCGCCTCCCAAGTGGTCGTAGCCATCGACCCCGGCCTCCCTGAGCCCAGCTACGTGCGCCCCTAGATGTGGGTGAGCAAGGGCTCCCCCGGGTGCCCTCCGCCGCACGTTTAGCCACCAAAGGAGCAACCCCGCAGCGCTTCGTCGGATTTGCCGTCGCCGGCATCAAGACGCCGGTGGCGTTGACCCTTTTGACTGGGGGTTTGCCCACCCCGAGTCACTGACATGTGGGCCCCGCCCCTGACTAGCTTAGTTTAGGACTATCCCCTGCTGCTGACACTGACAGTGGGCCCAGTGCCTACTAATTTGATTAGTTAAATTTAATTAATCATGTTATATACCTGTGTCCCTGACGTGTGGACCCCACATGTCAGGTTTGACCTAAACCCGCCCTTTGACCAGCTAACGCAAGCATGATACACTGTTGATGTCATAAATACATTTACTGGGATTTTCTTATTCAGAAATAAATTAGGAAATTCCAGAAAATGTTCAAAACTTCTAAAATTCATAGAAAATCAATCGTAACTCCAAATGAAATAAGTTATATATGAAAAATGATCAGAAAAATCCAATCTATCCATCTGTACAATTTTCGTGCATGTTGGAACAACTTATAGTGGCTGAATTGGACAAAACAAATAACGGGCATTTGAATATCCACATATGGAGTTTGAATTTGAATCTTTGGTTCAAACCAACTTCATTTAATCTGGTTTTAGTTGCATTAGCTCAAATCACAGCATGTTGCCATGTCATGATCATGCATCATATTGTCGCATTGCATTGATCGTGTTTGCTCTATGTTGCCGGTTTTTGTTCCCCCTCAGTAGACGTGGTCCCGACGATGAGTTCGATGACGCCGATGAAGAAATATACTATCTTCAGAAGTGCCAGGCAAGCAAAAACCCCTTGTTCATTCAGATACAATCCCACTCTCTCGCTCCTGCTCTCTTTTTCTGCATTAGGACAACAACATTGCAACTGTTACATGTTGCGGTAGCTGAACCCCTTTTCTCTGCATGACCTGTCATTGCCACAGTAAATAGTTGAAACCCACTAGCATGAGTAGGAGTTGCTTGAGCCCTGATGTGCCTACTCATTCATGCTTGTTGTCATGCCTGCTACTGCTTAGAGTTGAGTCAAGTCTGATTCATCGGGGATGAATTGGAATGGTGATGAACATGTCCTACTGTGTGAGCTAAGTGTGCGAACATGATTTGGTAAAGGTAGCGGTGAGAGGCCATGTAGGAGTACATGGTGGGTTGTCTCACTGAAGCCGTCCTCAGGAACTAAGTTATGTGTTTGTGATCCATGAACAGCTACTACCACACATTGGGCTCCTTAATTGACCCTCTGGACTTATTAATCAACTCAATCGTTGCCCGTCTGGTGGGCTTGGAACCCTGTACAAATTGTTTGGGGCCATGAGAGACACCTCGGCAGGATCTCCTTGCGGATGGAACCCAAATAGGCGATAAACATGGACTAGAGATTTGGGTGGTTAGTCAGGTCATGGCCGACACCCTCGCCAGGCTTCCGCTTGAAGGTTGTTGAGATACATGACGTGTACATGGCGGTAAGTGGCGAGAGCGTGTGTGAAGAAGTACACCCCTGCAGGGTTAATATGATCTATTCGCATAGCCACGTCCGCGGTAAAGGACCTCTGGGTTGCCTATACAGTTCATAGACAAGTGAAAGTGGATACTCTAAAATATGCAAGATAAGCATGAGTGCTATGGATGGCATTCTCGTAGGAAGACAGGAGCGGGTCCATAGTGGTGTATTGGTATGGTGAATATGTGGACTCGTGTGCGCCACCTCAAAAGAGTTGCTTGCAGTCGTAGTTCAGGTTAGCCACTGAGTCAAAGCTGGCTTGCTGCAGTTAAACCCCACCATCCCTTTGTTGATAATGATGCATATGTTGTTAGTTCTGATGTAAGTTTTGCTGGCTACGATCTTGTGCCCTCGGCAGGATCTTGTAGATAGTCAGGCTTCTCAGCCTTTTTCATTTGTAGTTGTCTGTACTCAGACATGTATGCTTTCGTTGCTTGTATGCTCTGAATGCTGGGTCTTCAGACCCATGTTTGTAATATCTCGCTCCTCGGAGCCAAATGAATAAATACTTCGAGTTGTAGCGTTGTGTTGTGATGCCATGTTGTATTTGCACACATCGGGCATATTGTGTGTATGATTTGAAATGCTTGGTATGTGTGGGATACAACAACCTAGTTGTTTATTTTTGGTAGCCTCTCTTACCGGGAAATGTCTCCTAGTGCTTCCACTGAGCCATGGTAGCCTGCTACTACTCCAGAACACTTGGGCTGGCCGGCATGTGTCCTTCTTTGTTCCTGTGTCTGTCCCTTCGGGGAAATGCCATGCGTTGTTCCTTTAAGTCCCTGTAGCTTGCTACGACTTGGGTTCATATGTTGTTGGTCGACACGTTCGTTGTTGGGTCATGTATGCATGTCCCTGTAAGTTAGCGCCACCTTGGGTTTACGACTAGTCATGTCGGCCTGGGTTCTTTGTCATATGGATGCTAGCGACACTATCATATACATAAGCCAAAAGGCGCAAACGGTCCCGGGCCAGGTAAGGTGGCACCTGTGGGGATACCGTGTGTGAGGCTGCAAAGTGATATGATGTGTTACATGCTAGGTCGGTGTGACTTAGGATCGGGGTCCTAACAGTTTTGGTATCAGAGCTTGACTGCCTGCAGGATTACCAAGCCAAACTGGTCGAAGTTGAGTCTAGAAATTCTTTAGTTATATAAGGGAATTGATGGAACATAAGGCTCTTTTACTCCTTATACCTTATGCCTTTCTGATCCGAGTCATCCTATCTTCTCTACGGGGTTAAGGAACTAGGCTTTCTCTTCTTCCTATCAGGATCATGTGTTACTAATCCGTAGACTTATAGGATTGATGGATTCAAGCCTGAGTTCAGTCTCTACTACTTCCGTATGTTGACTGTTTATTTCAGAACCTTGATATTGTGATGATCGAGTGGTTATGCCACCATTTTGTAGGATGTCTCAAATCCTTATGAGCATTTACAGCCGTTATGTTATCCGAGTCATCCCAGGTTTCTAAATAGTCTGATGCATTTGCAAATCCCTTCCTCCTGTTTCCGATGTCCCTCTGGCTAGCTTAACCACACTAATCAGTGAGTTGAGGTACTCTATTGCCTCGACGTATCTGTTGGAGCTATTATAATGACCCTAGGTGTCTAGAATATCACCTAGTAATCCATCCATGTTATGTGTCACAGTGTGATGATTCTGGCCTTTATTTTCAAAAGCATCTCGTGATGCCGCTTAGTTAGTAGGCATTCTACTCCTGGGTTTCTGAACCCGAGATTCACCCTACTTACCTCGTGTTGATAGTGTTTTCTAGTTCCTTTAGGATATTAGTAACCTTTGCATTAGTCCTCGAGATCCGTGGTATTTCCTTCTTCCAAATACTATGAACTGCTTATGGCATAAGTTCTTTGAACCAAAAGATCACAACCAAAGTGCTCTTGACGAGTTCTCGACTCTTTGTTGTTACTCTGCCAGTTCTACCTTTCTGCATGGGTTATTCGGAAGAAATATGTTGAACTCGCTCGACATGTCCATGCATCCACAACTCAGAAAATCATGTGTTCTTTTGAGTTACCCCTCTTTAGTTGTTTTCTGGCCCTCGTTTATCAATTGATAGTCAGGAGTAGTTCTGCATTCGTGTTCATCGGTGCTTATTATTCATGTGGTCCGTCAAGCCATTCTATTCTGGAATGACTAGGAGAAACAAACTCCAGTATCTCATCCATATCCAGGATTGGGTCAAAGCAGTTGTGTTCCGCAGATCAAAATGCTAATCTCGCTCTTGTTCTGTTCTACCTTGGAGTATTACCATCTTCATATCAAGAATACCATGGGAATTGCACACCATCCTATGAACTCTTGATATAGTGATGCTTCTCGCCCTCATTACTCATTTCTAGGTTCCCGTGTTGTTGCAACCGGAATGCTAACAACTGAACCATGATGTGTGAAATCAATACTCCTAGCAACCCTGTTGCTTGGTAGTTAAAGGACAATAATTTTAACCTTAGCATGTTGGTTATTGAATCACCATCTTAAGGCTGATCGTGCTACCTAGTCCATATTTCTGGTGCATTCATCGATCAATGAGTTAAGATAGTGCCAATCCTTGCTTATTTGATCATATCATCTTGCTCTAAAAAGCAAGAATGTTCTCGAGCTTAGTAACATATTGGTGGTTCGTGACTTTCCGAATATCTTCTCGGGAGTATCACCAGGTCGTCACCTGACCGCTATGTTGAGTTCATGATCAAGTTGGTTTTCTTGTAAACCACCCTTTCTCCAAGAATCCATGTCAGATACCCTGAGCTAGTTGGTTAAGCTAAACAACAACTTGGAGAGTTGGAAGATAAAATCTTACCTGAGTTAGTTCATCCCTAAGGGGTATTTTTTTGTGTGTGTCTTGAAGAAAGACGGTATCTTCATCGATCGACCCTCGTGGTCAGTTAATGGACCTACCATCTTATCCAATCTTTGATTTGAGTATGGGATATCGTCAAATCAAATCAGAACAAACTATATTCGTAATGTTGTCTTACTCGTGGTTGTTTCCTCGAGCATACACCATTATATCTTTTGAGTCTGACCAATGCTATCACCTTGTTCACATAGTTGTGGAATTCCTTCTTCATGGGAATCTTGATGACTTGTTGTTGAGCTCATCAGCAGCATTTTATCTTCTCCATGATTCATGTCGAACATCCAGCTAGTGTTGGAAACTTTTATAAGCATTATCTTCATGTCCCGTTCATGAAGTATATGTTGGATGA
The DNA here is from genome assembly GCF_018294505.1 of Triticum aestivum. Lineage (NCBI taxonomy): Eukaryota > Viridiplantae > Streptophyta > Magnoliopsida > Poales > Poaceae > Triticum > Triticum aestivum. Next base: position 238,883,179 of record NC_057804.1, read on the forward strand.
AATAAGTGCCTTCCTCTGACTCACATGCATATGAATCAAGTTGCCACCCTGAATTTGAGAAAGTTTGTGTTGCTTCCTCTGGAATCATCCCAAGTTAGTCACACATATGTGCAAAGTACTCTATGGTTTGATAGGTTGGCCGCCTCCATTCCATATGTGTTTCCTAGCACACCAAGACACTGATTGACTTGTTCAGGGAGAAGAAGTTCCTTCATAAGAGCTAACCATATGACTTATGCAAGGACTTCATTATCCGCAATGATGGTTTCCCAACCAGAACTCAGTAGTATTTTATTATAAAACTACCATGTGGTCATGCTTGTCTGGGACAGCGTGTTCACATGTGTGTTGCAGAACCAGCTCATGTTTTGGAGCTTACTATCGTAGTTCATTCCCCAAGAATCCCGCAATGCCATCTCGGTGATTTATGTTGCAAACTTTCATTTTTCTCTCGAGACTTGATGAGTCTGGAATATCCTGACACCAACTAGATCTGAATCTCAGGCAGATATGATGGTGGAACATTTCCCAAGAACTATAATATTGGTCTCTCTGTACCCCGGTAAAGTGGATGTCGTGGCCAACATGTCGAGCCAGAAGACCTACTATTGTAGTATCTTGATTGAGGAAGTTGGCCACCTCCCCATAAGGATTTCATAAGATTTACTCCAGTAGTTGTTCTGATGTAGGGTAGAACCCTAGAGGCCGATCTTTCATGTTTGGAGTGGATCCCTATGAAGAACATGAAGAACACAAGGAGGGAAATGAGGGAAAACACGAGAGAACACTCAACCAACAAGAATAAAGTCACACATGTGCTAGATCATCGAGGCACAAGGGGATACAAGATCCAAATCCAACAAGGGACGATACATAGGGTAACTGGTTCTTCCCTGTGAGGAGGCCTTGAAGATGGTCTTCTCCAAAAGGAGGTCTTGAATCCAACAAGGATCTTCTCCGAAGAGGTGTCGGTCCCTCGCGAAGGAGTAGATCCGGATGGATGAGGGAGGCTCTATCTCACAAATGAGCTAAATCAACTCTAACCCTCTCTAGGAGGAGGAGGAGGTCTATTTATAGTCTAAGTGCAAAAGAGGGGTGAAGTGAAGGGGTACATGGGCCTCATCCCGCAACTGGATGCAGCCAGGGATCGGACATCTGGTGGGCGCTGGACGTCTGGAAGCTCAGGATGGCCCGGACGTCCATAGGTCTTCAGACTTCCGTAGTTTTGGTTTAGTTGCCGGTTGCAAGGTCGTATGGTCTTCCTCGGATTTCCGTAGATTCGGTACTATTGGGGAAGTGTCAGACGTACAGAGGGGCTCGGTCGTCTGGAGCCTGGGAGTTGTCGGACGTCTGGTCCTGGTCGGACGTCCGGCCGCTGTAGCTTTTGTTGGCCTGCTTTCCTGGGCTGTTGTGACCTCCAGAGGTCGGACATCCATGCTGGGCCGGTCCTCCGGAGCCTATAGCTTCTATGGTAGCTCTTCTTCTTGACCTTCACGCTTGGTGTCCTTGTCGTCTTGGCCATTGAATGTAGAGGTTCCGTGGACTTCTTCTAAGTACCTGAGCACACATAATGTTTCCGCTTGAGGTATCCATGACTCATGTGTAGAAAAGGGTAGTTCTAAGAGGAGCGAGTTCACCTTATCTTTGATAGCCTTCGCTCAAGCTCTTGTCATAGGTCCAAGTGGTGTGGAGGGGGGTGTAGGTACGTCCATGGGGAAGATCGTGGGATGCACCACATCATCCCCCCCCCCCCCGCCTTGGGAAGGATCCGACCTCGGATCGAATGTTTCATCACCATGGTATGGCGAGAGGTCCTTTACATTGAAGATGTCGCTCATGTTGTACTTGTCGCATGGGAGGTCGATCTTGTAAGCGTTGTTGTTGTAGAGTGCTAGCACATTGAAGGGTCCGTCGGCTCGAGGTAGAAGTTTGGACTTGCGTTCATTGGGGAAGCGGTCCTTGCGAAGGTGTATCCACACGAGATCTCCAATGTTGAATATCATGGGTTGCTTGTTAATGTTGAGCTTGGTCGCTAGTCGTTGTACTTGGAGCTCAATGGTCTTCCTTGTATCTTCATGCATCTTCTTGAGGTAGCTTGCTCGTGCACTCGTGTCAAGGTTGCTGCGCTCTTTTAGTGGAAGAGGTAGAATGTCTAATGGGGACAAGGTTGAAGCCATAGACGACCTCAAAGGAGGACTTGCCAGTAGTAGAATGTCTTGCGCGGTTGTAGGCGTAGTCGGTGATGGATAGACACTCCTCCAACTCCTTGATGTTCCTCTTGATCAACATGCAAAGTAGAGTGGAGAGTGTACGGTTCATCACCTCTGTTTGGCCGTCGGTTTGAGGGTGGTATGCCGAAGAGAACAAGATCATGATGCCGAGCTTGGCGCATAGCGTCTTCCAAAAGTAACTCAAGAACTTGACGTCGCGGTCCGAGAGGATTGTCTTTGGTAGTCCATGGAGTTGCAAGATTTCCCTACAAAAGAGATTGGAAATATGTGAAGCATCGTCTATCTTGTTCCATGGAATGAAATGTGCCATCTTAAAAAATCGGTCCACAACAACAAACACGGAATCCTTTCCATTTTGAGTTCTAGGCAAACCAAGTACAAAATCCATGCTAATGTCTTCCCAAGGTTGACAAGGAATAGGAAGAGGCATGTAAAGACCATGGGATTGAGCTTTAGACTTAGCTTTGCGACATGTAGAGCATCGGTTGGTGAAGCGTGAGACGTCGCGGAACATCTTGGGCCAAAAGTAGTTCTTGGAGAGCGTGGAGAATGTCTTGTCACGTCCAAAGTGTCCCATGAGTCCGCCTCCATGAGCCTCTTGCAAAAGGAGGTAATATCATTCCCAAGATGTATGCGTCAAACACTTAGCATAAGGAGTAGCAAAGGAAGGATCATTCGCATACAAGTCTTTTATGTGCTCAAAGCCAATAACATTCAACTCAAGTTTAGTGACAAGCGTGCATATGCTGGAAAGGGCATCCGCCACTACATTTTCCTTACCCTTAATGTACTTGCTCACATAGGGGAAAGATTCAATAAATTCACTCCATTTGGCATGATGCTTGTTCAACTTAGTTTGGCCTTTTAAGTATTTAAGTGTTTCATGATCGGTATGTATGACAAAATCATGAGGTCTAAGATAATGTTCCCAAACATGTAGCACACTCACTAAAGCATACAATTCTGTGTCATAGATGGGATAGTTAAGTTGAGCACCGGAGAGTTTTTCACTAAAATATGCAATGGCTCATTTTTCTTGCATCAAAACTCTGCCAATTCCGATACCACTTGCATCGCAATGAACCTCAAAAGTTTTGTCAAAGTTGGGTAAAGCAAGAATTGGAGCATGAGTAAGCAAAGATTTGAGCTCATCAAAAGCGGTAGATTGCAAAGGTCCCCAAACAAAAGGAGCATTTTTCTTACTCAAGGCATGCAAAGGTGCGGCGATGGTGCTAAAGTATTTCACAAAGCGATGATAGAAACCCGCAAGGCCAAGAAAGCTACGCACTTGTTGCAAATTGCTGGGTTGGGGCCAAGATTTAATTGCTTCAATTTTATATTCATCAACATGGACACCATTTGAGGAAACAACGAAACCAAGAAAACAAGTTTGTCAACACCAAATGTGCACTTTTTCATGTTGGCATAAAGACATTCCTTGCGGAGAGTTTGCAAAACAGCCCTAACATGCTTTAGATGATCTTTCATGGATTTGCTAAAAACAAGTATGTCATTGAAGTAAACCACAACAAACACGCCTATGTAAGGACAAAGTACAAAATGCATAAGACGCATGAAAGTACCGGGAGGTTCCGATAAACCCATAGGCATAACCAACCACTCGTACAAGCCAAATTTGACTTCAAAAGCGGTTTCCATTCATCACCTTCTTGTATGCGGATTTGATAATAGCCACTTTTAAGATCAATTTTTGAGAAAATGGTGGCGCCGCTAAGTTCATCTAGCATATCATCTTGGCAAGGAATGGGATGCCTGTAACGAATGGTAATAGCATTGATGGGTCTACAATCCGAGCACATGTGAAAACTACCATCTTGCCTGGGCACAAGTATAACCGAAATGGCACAAGGACTTAAGCTTTCACGTACATGTTCATTGTCAATGAGTTGTTGTACTTGCCGTTGGATCTCCTTAGTTTCTTCGGGGTTAACGTGGTATGGATCTTTGTTAGGTAGAGGTGCTCCGGGGATGAGGTCGATTCGGTGCTCAATGCCTCGTAGTGGAGGTAGACCCGGAGGTAGCTCATCGGGGAAAACATCTTGAAACTCCTGCAAAAGATAAGACAACACTAAAGGTAGATCATGAGAGGTGTTAGTTTTTGGTGCCTCGTCCTTGCACACAAGGACAAAGTGCATAACACTCGATGGGTTCTCACACACTTCTCTCATCTCACTTTTGGTGGAAAATAGGACAAAGTTTTTCTTGTCGCTCATCATGGAGGCACTCGGTTTTGGCTTGTGGCTCTCACTCTCTTTTGGGTGGATCACTTTCTCACTCTTTTATCCATGATGGGTGGCTTGCTTGTCGGCGATCACTTGACTAGGAGATATAGGTTGTAGGACATATTCCTTCCCTTTCATCTTGAAGCTATAGTGATTGGTACGTCCGTTGTGGATGATGCCGCGGTCAAATTGCCATGGTCGACCAAGAAGGAGGTGGCAAACGGACATCGGGATGACATCACACTCCAACGTGTCTTCATATGCTCCAATTTTGAAGGAACATTGACCCTATGCTCAACTTTTATAGTGCCAGAATCGCTTAGCCATTGGACTTTGTAGGGGTGCGGGTGCTTCATCTTGACCAATTGGAGCTTGGAGCATAGTTATTCACTTGCCAAGTTGTGACAACTACCTCCATCAATGATGACCTTCACGGACCTTCCATTGATGCCGGCTTTAGTGTGGAAGATGTGGCATCTTTGGTCTTCCTCTTGTTGATGTTGAAGAGTAAAGACTTTGGAGAAAACAAGGGTGGGGCTCGAATCCTCATCACAAAAGACTTGATCATCTTCATCTTCATCACGCGTCGGTGCATGGCCACTTGCTCAAGGGCTTCCATCTCCTCTTCACTCATGGAGTCATAGGTTCCATCATCGTTGAGGATCATGGTGCGCTTGTTTGTACATTGAAAGGACTTGTGGCCTCGGCCGCCGCAAGTGAAACACTTGAAGGAGCTTGTCTTAACGGTCTCATCGGTTGGAGTAGATGATGAATCGCGCAGCTTGAAGTTGCTTGTAGTAGGAGGAGGACGAATTGAGGTTGTCAAAGTTTTCTTGTAACTTTACTTGTCGTCGTTGCTTGTAGATGGCTTGTTTGAGGTAGAAGTTGGAGGAGTTGTTGAAGCTTGGGTGTTGGAGAAGCCGTAGGTCTTGGATGAGTACTTGGCGTACTTGAAGTCATCTTGTACTTGACGTTCCGCTTTGGTAGCTTGATGCATGAGCTCAATGAGGTTGGAGTATGGTTGGAAGTCAGCAATCTTCTTGATGGGATGATTGAGGCCGTTCAAGAAACGTGCCATAGTTTTCTCACCATCTTCCGTGACATTGGCTCGTATCATGGCTATCTACATTTCCTTGTATTATTCTTCAACACTCTTTGTTCCTTGCTTGAGTAGTTGGAGATTCTTGAAGAGATCGCGGTTGTAGTAGGTGGGCACAAAACGTGCTCGCATGACATCTTTCATTTGAGCCCAAGTGGTGATTGGTGGTTCACCTCTTGCTTCTCGGTGCTCAAGGACTTGTTCCCACCATATGAGCACATAATCTTGGAACTTAAGTGATGCCATAGCAATCTTCTTATATTCCTCATAGTTGTGCAGACGAAAGATTTTGTCGACCTTCAATGCCCATGATAAGTATTCTTCGGGATCATTGCTTCCATTGAACTTGGGCATGGTGAACTTTAGCTTGATGTAGCGTTGCTCTTCATTGTGTTGTTGTCGAGGGTGATGATGACGCCCTTGATGTGGAGGATAATCAACCTCATGTTGCTCTTGGCATGGAGGATGTCCGTCGTCTTCTTGCTCATGTTGAACTTGAGGTTGTGGAGGAGCTTGTCGAGCTTGAGGAGGAGGTGGGGGAACTTGACGTTGCACTCTTGGTTGGTAGTTCTGCTCTTGGATTTCTTCTCGAAGTTCTTCCTCTTGATTGTGCCTATCGCAGTTGTGTTTGGCAATGGCTTGACTTGATTCTTGAAGGGCACGTTGCGCCTCAAGAGCTTATGCTTCACGTTGTTGTTGTTGAAGATGTTGAACCTTGGAGTCTTGTTCAACTTGATGTTGACACGCTCGTTCTTCCTCTTGGCGAGGTTGACGTTGTCGTTCTTGAGCTTGTGCAAAAGGATCTTGGTTTGGTTGAGGACGAAGTACTTGCTCATCGACTTGCTCTTGCGAATGATTGCCGTGTAGAGGATTGCGAGATGCATGACGGTCTTGACGCACGGCTTGTCGAAGAGTGTTTGATGTCGGTGTACTTGAGCCGGTGAAGGTGTCTTCGGAGTGTCAACTTGAGCGCCTCCATCTTGAGTATGAAGAAGTGGAAGGAGGGCGGTTCACCAACAAGGCACGGATCTTGTCCATTCTTGCATCGTTCTCTTGCTTGTGAGCGTCGAGCTTGTTGTCGAAGTAGTCTCGTGTTCATTGCTCGGAGAGTCGCAAGTCAGTGGCGAGATTGTTGATGCGGTTGGTCATTGCTTCTTGCTCTTGATGCAACGCTCGTTGTGCACCAAAGAGGTGGCTCTTGGTGACAAATGATTACATGTCATCGTCTTGTTCGATGAAGAGTGAGTTGGTAGAAGAACCTGGCCTATCCATCATTCCAAGCAAAATGTGAGTGGGAGAAAGAGAAGAACTTATACCAAATGTACCTTGACCTATGTTGAAGATGGATCATGGATCACTCAAATGCGGACAATGAAATAGCACAATTGGTACCAATTCTTGTCGGTTCTCACACCTACACAAGTAAAAGCTTATGGTGGATCTTGGTTAGGATCGTGGCACAAAATTTGATGCAATTGTAAGTGAGCTTCAATAATGTTGGAAAAGATTCACAAATTTGCAAATGCAACAAGTAGACCAAGCAAGTAGTGGTACATGGAAACACACACGGAAATAGATAAGTGGGATTGTGAAAACCAAAAATGAGCCAAAATGTGGAGTCCACGAAAATGCTCTTGTTGCACAATACTAGAGAGACGCTAGCACGATTGCACAATAGGTGGATACAGACTTGTGCACAACCTACTAGGAAAAAATGCAACGACCTCTATCCCAAGTATGCTATATGTATGGTATTTCGGTGATATGATCCAAGATGATCGGATATGACAATCTTAATGTAGTATGATGCTATGGTTCTTGCTTATAATCTCTTTGCTTATCTTTCTCTCTTTGCTTAAAAGCTTGTTTGGCTCTTTCACTTTTGAGCTCTTTTCTTATGCAAAACTTCACGAACCAAGATAGCAATTGTGTATGCAATGACAACTTTGTGGCACAAAAGATGATACCAAGATATGCACCACTATGATATGGTATGTATAATAGAGTATGGTCACTAATGTTAACAAGTCACGTTGCCGGCAATACTCAATGGCTAGTCTCGATGGGTAACCAATGCAAAAGTAAGTCTATGTGGTTATCAATGAAATGGCAAGGGATGACAAAGGTGCCGTCGAGGTTACCGTCCTTGGCAATGATGAGCCCTTTGCGAAGATGAGCGGTGGTGATGATGATGTCGAACCGTACCTATATAACCGAAACACAATAGGACACGGGAACCACAACTCAAAATCTAAAATACCAAAATGTGTCAAAACTTGTCGGAGTGCGGCACGGGTACGCGGTAGTGGTGTATGTGGAAGGCTGTGGTGGTATAGGTGTTGGCAAAAGGTGGTTGAAAGTGGAGAAATGGTGGTAGCCGAACTGAAATTTTTTAGTTTCGTCAGGGTTTTACAGACGTCCGGTGGACCCCGGTCGTCCGGTGCATGGGCGAATTCAGGCACGGGATGAACAACTCGATTTCGAGGTGGAGGAAGGTGGGGATGTCAAATTCGAGCAATTTTGTGGATGGAAAAAGGTGGGGAGGGTGGGGAAAGCTAGATCCACACGTGGTAACACAAATCCATGGATCAAATCCAACAAAACTTCATCACACCAACAAATCAAAAAAAATTGGGGCTATTTTTGGTGGGGATTTTCGGATTTAGGATGAAAACAACAAAATCAAGCTAGAAAACACAGGGTAGGGGCTCCAAAAACGTTATCAACATGGCTCGTGATACCAAGATGATGTAGGGTAGAACCCTAGAGGCGAATCTTTCACGTTTGGAGTGGATCCCTACGTAGAACACGAAGAACACAAGGAGGGGAACGAGGGAAAAACACGAGAGAACACTCAACCAACAAGAATAAAGTCACACATGCGGTAGATCATCGAGGCACAAGGGGATACAAGATCCAAATCTAACAAGGGACGATACATAGGGTAACCGGTTCTTCTCCGTGAGGAGGTCTTGAAGATGGTCTTCTCCAAAAGGAGGTCTTGAATCCAACAAGGATCTTCTCCGAAGAGGTGTCGGTCCCTCGTGAAGGAGTAGATCCGGATGGATGAGTGAGGCTCTATCTCACAAATGAGCTAAATCAACGCTAACCCTCTCTAGGAGGAGGAGGAGGTCTATTTATAGTCTAAGTGCAAAAGAGGGGCGAAGTGAAGGGGTACATGGGCCTCAGCCCGCAACTGGATGCAGCCAGGGATCGGACATCCGGTGGGCGCCGGACATCTGGAGGCTCGGGATGGCCCGGACGTCCGTAGGTCTTCAGACTTCCGTAGTTTTGGTTTAGTTGCCGGTTGCAAGGTCGTACGGTCTTCCTCAGATTTTCGTAGATTCGGTTCTATTGGGGAAGTGTCGGACGTCCAGAGGGGCTCGGTCGTCTGGAGCCTGGGAGTTGTCGGACGTCTGGTCCTGGTCGGACGTCCGGCCGCTGTAGCTTTTGTTGGCCTGCTTTCCTTGGGCTGTTGTGACCTCCAGGGGTCGGACATCCGTGCTGTGCCGGTCCTCCGGAGCCTGTAGCTTCTGTGGTAGCTCTTCTTCTTGAACTTCACGCTTGGTGTCCTTGTCGTCTTGGCCATTGAATGTAGAGGTTCCGTTGACTTCTTCTAAGTACCTGAGCACACATAATGTTTCCGCTTGAGGTAGTATCCATGACTCATGTGTAGAAAAGGGTAGTTCTAAGAGGAGCGAGTTCACCTTATCTTTGATAGCCTTCACTCGAGCTCTTGTCATAGGTCCAAGTGGTGTTGAGGGGGATGTAGGTACGTCCATGGGGATGATCGTGGGATGCTCCGCATCATGTTCCTTATGGATTCTTGTGCTCCCAAAGTCCAACTTTTTACTTGATGTTCTAGATACAAACCATATCTATAACTGGGTTGCGCTAGCACATCAAGAAGAACATTAGAAGCGGAGTGCTAAATGTCTCTCGATCGATCATTCAGATTTTGTTATCCTTGGCCTCGCTAAGGTAAAGTCTGAGAAGGTGTTATCTTCCTTTGCATCAGCATCCTTCACCATTATTCATCGTGGTAGTAAGTTGTGTTGCCAGGATCCTTGCACGGATGTTGGTAAAACCTTGATGAATATGGAAATGCTCAAGTTCTTGAGAGCACGCGCAAGCACCAGGTGTTATCTTTGGCACTAACTGGGATTGCTCCCAGTTTCCTCGGTTATGCTATAACCTTTCAACAGTGGATTCACTCTCTACTGTTGGGTTTCTCCCCAGTTACTAGAATCATTTCCAACATTTGCATTTTGTTCCCAACTTGCACTGCCATTGTGCCATCCTACCTTAGACTACCCTTCTTAGTAATTACTGATAAGGACCATCTCCAAAAGTGGTCCTACCATGGGTCCCATCCATTTCGGATGATAAGCAAAAATCATCCTTTGTGTTGTCTTCAACAAGGTAGTCCACATCATCCATACTAGTCCGAGTATGCCATTCTACCAAACTCCTCCAAATGATCGCTCGAGATTTGCCTTAGGCTGGTATAGAGAGTCTCAATGATCTCTATATCAAAAGTAATTCTTTTCGCCACTTAATGGATGATTCTACGAGTCACCTTCCCGGAGGCACCCTGTTATGGAATCATAGAAATTAACTCCTCGCTACGTCGACAACCGTTCACCACCTTCTTAAGTGTGGAATTGTTGTCTATCTAGTGAACCTTCGTCATCTGTTTCACTCCATCCCTCTGGATGTATGCTTCGTGTCTCAGCTCGAGAGATATTTCAATGTCTCACTCCATGAGTTGATCCTGAGTTGTTCGATCTTCGAGAAGATCAATCCTTCTATAGTTTTCCCTTTCCTCTCGTTGTCATGTTGGATGAAGTTCTCAGAGCAAGACGTCGAGATAAAGAGGGTGATTGAATCAACTTTCTTATGAAGTGCAACCTGGATCATGAAGTTTGTGTTAATTTGCATTTCCCCCTTCCATCTTACCATACGCTTGAATCTCGGGACGAGATTCTTGTTTAGTGGGGTGAGTTGTCAAATCCCTAGCTCTGGTATGATTTAGACTAGCCAGTCATGTGAGCATCATGTTTAACCTTCATGGAAACTTGAAAATGGGATTGCTTAAACCCTAGCATCAAAGGAATTCACTAGGTTCAACTAAAATATTTTTCAGTAAACCCAAATGGCCTTCAGAAATGTTCATCATTTTTGGAAAATGCTGGAAACAGTAACCAGAGGTGATGCACATTTTTTCCCATGACATGTTGAGCTCTGAATTAATTCATACTGTATTTGGACTTGGAGCAAATATATGTTATAAAAATTTTAATGCTTCAAATAATTCCGGTATTTTGTGAGGGGCTCTAGAATAATCTCTTTATTTCCTGCAAAGAAGAAAAGAAAATGATTTAGTGGCTACACTAAATCAAAACAAAGTTAAATAAATAGAAAACAGAAACTAAAATAGAAAATCAGAGAGAGAGTGTGACCTACCTGGCACTTACCGCAGCCCACTAGCTGGCCCAGTGCTGTGCGGCCCAACTGCCAGTCATCCCTCTCCTCCCGCCAGGAGGACAGGGGTGTGTGCCCGCGGCTCGCACGCATGCGCAGCGCCACCTCCTGCATGCATGCTTCCTCCCCAACGTCACTACGGACGCCATGCACCCCCAGGCCCCTCTCACTCCCTCTTGTGCTCATCCCCTCCCCTGCTGCTCTCCCTCTGGCTCCGCACCTTGGACCCGAACGCGGTTGTCGCTGCTGTTCACTGTCTGCGCAGCCACCACCGCTTTCGTGTCGCCCCGAGCTTCCCAAGAGCTCCGCCTAGTTCCCCTCTTCCTCCTCGACAAGTTGTGCAACACTGGACGCCCGAAGCACCGTCTCCAACGCCTTCTTCCTCGTCAGGTCGCCGAGATCCGCCTCACCGCCTTGCTCAGCTCCGGCCTTCCCCAAGCCCGCTCCGACGCCTGCTGCAACCTCCGTGAGCCTATTGCTCCTTCCCCTGTTCCCTCACTCTAGCGCGTCCCCTAGCTCCGTCCTCCAACCGTGGCCGAGCTTGCCGTCGTCGTGCCATGTCGTTGCCATGACCACAGTCGCCTCCACCCGTTTTTTAGCATGTCGTCGTGCTCACCGAGCTCCCAGGAGCCGAACGCGTCCCCCAGCTCCTCATGTCGTGCTCCGTAGCTCCGTTCCGCTTGACGCCATAGCTCCGACCGCCGCCCAAGTGGTCGCTGCCGTCGACCCCGGCCTCCCTGAGCCCAGTTGTGTGCGCCCCTAGATGCGGGTGAGCAAGGGCTCCCCCCTGGTGCCCTCCGCTGCGCGTTTAGCCACCGGATGAGCAACCCCACAGTGCTTCGCCGCGTTTGCCATCGCCGACGTCAAGCCGCCAGTGGTGTTGACCCTTTTGACTGGGGGTTTGACCACCCCTGGTCACTAACATGTGGGCCCCGCCCGTGACTAGTTTAGTTTAGGAATAATTACCCCCTATTGACACAGACAGTGGGCCCAGTGCGTGCTAATTTGATTAGTTAAATTTAATTAATCCTGTTATATAACTGTGTCACTAACATATGGACCCCACACATCAGGTTTTACCTGTACCCGCCCTTTGACCAGCTGGCGCAAGCATGATACACTACTGATGTCATAAATACATTTACTAGGATTTTCTTATTTAGAAATAAGTTAGGAAATTCCAAAGAATGTTCAAAACTTCTAAAATTCATAGAAAATCAACCGTAACACCAAATGAAATAAGTTATATATGAAAAATGATCATAAAAATCCAATCTATCCATCTATACCATTTTCATGCATGTTGGAACCACTTATAGTTTCTGAATTGGACAAAACAAATAAAGGGCATTTGAATATCCACATATGGAGTTTGAATTTGAATCTTTGGTTCAAACCAACTTCATTTCATCTGGTTTTAGTTGCATTAGCTCAAATCATAGCATGTTGCCATGTCATGATCATGCATCATATTATCGCATTGCATTGATTGTGTTTCCTCTCTGTTGCCGGTTTTTATTCCCCCTCAGTAGACGTGGTCCCGACGATGAGTTCGATGACACCGATGAAGAACTATACTATCTTCAGATGTGCCAGGCAAGCAAAACTTCCTTGTTCATTCCGATACAATCCCACTCTCTTTTCCTGCTCTCTTTTTTTGCATTAGGGCAACAACGTTTCAATTGTTACATGTTGCGGTAGCTGAACCCCTTTCCTCTGCATGACCTGTCATTGCCACAATAAATAGATGAAACCCACTAGCATGAGTAGGAGTTGCTTCAGCCCTGATGTGCCTACTCATTCATGCTTGTTGTCATGCCTGCTACTGCTCAGAGTTGATTCAAGTCTGATTCATCGGGGATGAATTGGAATGGTAATGAACATGTCCTACTGTGTGTGAGCTAAGTGTGTGAACACAATTTGGTAAAGGTAGCGGTGAGAGGCCATGTAGGAGTACATGGTGGGTTGTATCATTGAAGTCGTCCTCAGGAACCAAGTTATGTGTTTGTCATCCATGAACAACTACTACCACACATTGGGCTCCTTAATTCACCCTCTCGACTTATTAATCAACTCGATCTCTGTCTAGGAGTAGCAACTAGTTTCTGGTGTGTGTAGGTTGTGTTAGTATTCTACCAAGTGGCACCCGGTACAGGTGGGCTTGGGTCAAACTAGGCACCGTGGCCGGGTATGCCAAGCGTCGCTCGTTTGCTGGGCTTGGAACCCTGTACACATTGTTTGGGGCCATGAGCGACACCCCGGCCGGATCTCCTTGGGGATGGAACCCGAATAGGCAACAAACCTGTACTAGAGACTTGTGTGGTTAGTCAGGTCGTGGCCGACACCGTCGCCAGGCTTCTGCTTGAAGGTTGCCAAGATACATGACGTGTACATGGTGGTAAGTGGAGAGAGCGTGTGTGAAGAAGTACACCCCTGCAGGGTTAATACGATCTATTCGAATAGCTGCGTCCGCGGTAAAGGACCACTGGGTTGCCTATACAGTTCATAGACAAGTGAAAGTGGATACTCTAAAATATGCAAGATAAGCGTGAGTGCTATGGATGGTGTTCTCATAGGAAGACGGGAGCAGGTCCATAGTGGTGTATTGGTATGGTGAATATGTGGACTTGTGTGCGCCACCTCAAAAGAGTTGCTTGCAGTCATAGTTTAGGTTGGCCGCTGAGTCAAAGCTGGCTTGCTAGAGTTAAACCCCACCATCCCTTTGTTGATAATGATGTGTATGTAGTTAGTTCTGATGTAAGTCTTGTTGGGTACATTTGTACTCACGTTTGCTTAATTTATGTTTTGCAGAGAGACTTCAGTCTCGCTAGTAGTTCCGTGTGGACTTTGATGTTTAGCTTGTTACCTCAGCTACAATCTTGTGCCCTCGGCAGGATCTTGTAGATAGTCAGGCTTCTTAGCCTTTTTCATTTGAAGTTGTCTGTACTCAGACATGTATGCTTCCGTTGCTTGTATGGTCTGAATGCTGGGACTTCAGACCCATGTTTGTAGTATGTCGCTCCTCGGAGCCTAATGAATAAATACTTTCAGTTGTAGAGTTGTGTTGTGATGCCATGTTGTATTTGCACATATCGGGCATATTGTGTGTATGATTTGAAATGTTTGGTATGTGTGGGATCCGACAACCTAGTTGTTTAATTCTTGGTAGCCTCTCTTACCGAGAAATGTCTCCTAGTGCTTCCACTGAGCCATGGTAGCCTGCTACTGCTCCGGAACACTTAGGCTGGCGGACATGTGTCCTTCTTCGTTCCTGTGTCTATCCCTTCAGGAAAATGTCATGCGTTGTTCCTTTAAGTCCCTGTAGCTTTCTACGACTTGGGTTCATATGTTGTTGATCGACACGTTCGTTGCTGGGTCATGTATGCATGTCCCTGTAAGTTAGTGCCACCTTGGGTTTACGACTAGTCATGTCGGCCCGGGTTCTTTGTCATATGGATGCTAGCGACACTATCATATATGTAAGCCAAAAGGCGCAAATGGTCCCGGGCCAGGTAAGGTGGCACCCATGGGGATACCATGTGTCAGGCTGCAAAGTGATATGATGTGTTACATGCTAGGTCGGTGTGACTTAGGATCGGGGTCGTGACACCTGGCTTTAGAGGTGTTTAGGTCGCTGGTGCTATTGCTTCGCGAGCTAGCCAATTATCTTCTCCCACGCAAAAGCGGGTCAGAAGTGTGGTGAGGGCTGCCATGGACTTCGGCTTCTCTTGGCCGAGGTCTCTAGCGAGCCACTCATCTCGGACGCTGTGTTTGAAGGTTGCGAGGGCTTTGGCATCTGGAAAATCCACAATCTGGTTCTTTTTAATTAAGAACCTGGTCTAGAGCTTCCAGACTGATTCGCCGGGTTGCTGGATTATGTGATTAAGGTCATCGGCATCTGGGGGAAGAACATTGGTACCTTGGAAGTTGTCTTTGAAAGCGTCCTTCAAGTCTTCCCAGCTTCCAATAGAGTTTTCTAGGAGGTTGTTCAGCCAATGCTGTGCTGGTCCATTGAGTTTTAGGGGGAGGTACTTGATGGCATCTAAGTCATCACCACGGGCCATGTGGATGTGGACAAGAAAGTCTTCAACCCGTACCGCGGGATCTATTGTGTCATCGTATGATTCAATGTTCATGGGTTTAAACCCTTCTGGGAATTGGTGCTCCATTACCTCATCGGTGAAGCATAGGGGGTGTACGGCTCCTCTGTATTGGGCGACATCACTTGGAGTCCGTATGCGGTTTTTGGCCTGGGTGAGGTTGTGTTTATCGTGCTAGTCCTGATGGCCGTCTTCTCGTGCTGGTGCACGCCCCTGTCGGTGTCAAAACCGGCGGATCTCGGGTAGGGGATCCCGAACTGTGCGTATAAGGCTAATGGTAACAGGAGGCAGGGGACACGATGTCTTACCCAGGTTCGGGCCCTATCGATGGAGGTAATACCCTACTTCCTGCTTGATTGATCTTGATGATATGAGTATTACAAGAGTAGATCTACCATGAGATCGTAGAGGCTAAACCCTAGAAGCTAGCCTATGATGATTATGATTGTTCTTGCCCTACGGACTAAACCCTCCGGTTTATATAGACACTGGAGGGGGCTAGGGTTACACAGAGTCGGTTATAAAGAAGGAGATCTAACATTCGAATCGCCAAGCTTGTCTTCCACGCAAAGGAGAGTCCCATCCGAACATGGGATGAAGTCTTGAGTCTTGTATCTTCATGGTCCAACAGTCCGGCCAAAGTATATAGTCCGGCTGTCCGGATACCCCCTAATCCAGGACTCCCTCAATAGCCCCTGAACCAGGCTTCAATGACGATGAATCTGTCGCGCAGTTTGTCTTCGGCATTGCAAGGCGGTTTCCATCTCTGAATACTCCAAAGTAAGTCCCGAACACTTAAACCGTGTCCGGCTTTGTAAGACGATTTTCACATGCCATCATAGAGAGAAAGATATTCCATAAATATAATCTGCTGACAACGTGACATCACACCATGGTCGAGTCATTATTCGAACCGTATTCCCACAACCAGCCACCGCACATATTACGAGGTGGCTGCCTCGGCACGTCTTGTCGAAGCAGAGATTGTGTCCCCTTATCACGGGATTCTCATCAATATGGGTACGGGTAACCCAACCGCGCCATCAATCGTGGCGCTTGGGAAATAAGCGATTTTTAACGGGCAAGTGGGGAGGCGGATAGTTTCTACCGCCTTTATAAAGAGATAAGGATTCCCCTCTTCTACCCACGCCTGCTTCCTTCTTCGCTCACCCATTCTTGCAAGCTCAAGCTCCAGCGCCCTAGTTCTCGCCTTCTCCGCACAGCCAAACATGTCTGGAGCAGGAGGCAAGTGGGTGGCCTCCACCGTCAAGGAGGAGAACATTGTGAAGCTCCGGGCGGCCGGATACTTGGCCGCAGACATTGCGCACCGGCTCCCAGATGCAGGGCAGATCATTCCAACTCCGGGACCCCACGAGAGGGTCGTGTTCCTCGCCCACTTCATCCGCGGACTGGGATTTCCACTTCATTCCTTTGTCCGCGGGCTCATGTTTTACTATGGGCTAGACTTCCATGATCTAGCCCCAAATTTCATCCTCAACATCTCGGTGTTTATCATCGTGTGTGAGGCCTTCCTCCACATCAAGCCCCACTTCGGCCTGTGGCTACGAATCTTCTGCGTGAAGCCGAAGATCGTGAGCGGCCAGCCAGTGGAGTGTGGAAGCGCCATGGTGGGCAGGATGCCCAATGTTACCTGGCTTGACGGCTCCTTTGTGGAGACCGTGAAAGGGTGGTAATCGGGGTGGTTCTACATCACCAAGCCGCGCGACGCCAACTGGGCGGCGGCCCCCGCATTCCGATCCGGAATTCCCATGCGGCTCACCTCCTGCGAAAAGAAGGGCCTGGCCTGGGGCGAACTTGTGGAGCTGACAGGACTTCAAAACTACATTAAAAATATGATGGACAAGAAGATCAAACTTGTCAACGTGGTCTAGGTCATGCTCTTCCGCCGAATCCTTCCGTGCCAAAGACGGGCATTCAATCTGTGGGAGTTCGATCCGGCCGAACACTAGACACTTCAAGAGCTTTTCGGCACGACACACAAGGACACATGGAAGGTGTTATTCAAGGCCACCGAAATACCTCCTCCCACATCCGAGGACCGCGGACTCCACGCCATGCGGCTCGCCCATCCAGTGAGTTTTCTGACCATCACCAGATGTACCTTTCCCGGCATATTCGTAGGAGGATTTTAAGTCATCACGTGTATTTAATCACAATTACGTGGTGACGGCGGAGCGGATCGACTATACGGATCCACTGCCAAAAGATCCACCAACCGCTCTCCTGACGGAGATGCTAGTCTCGGCGCCTTACAAGGTGCCGGAAAAGAAGGCCGAAAAGAAGGCCACGGGGACCGGGAAGGGTCTCCGGCATAAGGTCGCACCGGACGCCTCGTCCGAAGACGATGAGGCACGCTCCTATCACTAAGGGGAGGAGAATAAGAAAAGGGCCGCGCCATCCGGGGAGGCCGAAGGGTCTAAGAGGGCGGCCGTGGGGACCAGGAAGGGTCCCCGGTGCAAGGTCGTCATAGACTCATCGTCCGAGGACGACGAGGCGGATTCCTCCCACGGAGGCGGGGGGAACACAAAGAAATTCCGCCTTCCCGCATTGGGGAGGAGAAGAAATGGAAAGCCGCCCCGCAGGGGGAGGCTAGGATGCCAAATAAGGGAAAGGCATCCCTTCCGGATCACTCCACCACGGCCGCTTACAGCGAGGAGGAGTGGCTGCCCAGGGGCAAGCCCCTGGCGAGATCATAAGTATCCGCACTCTGTAATACTTTTAGTGCGACTTAGCTTCATATTTTGTTATAACGCCGAACACGCATATGCAGTCCGGCCAGGTCCCATCCCAAGGTATCCTCTTCGGACGGGTCTCTAAGCGATTCGACAATGAATTCGCTCCCGACGGCCACCTCCCCTCGACCTGCGGATGACGCAGAAGTGTTGTCCTAGAGGGTACCAAAGCAGGGGAGGCGGTTCTGGAGACGCCCCAAGACGAAATTCTAGATGCCGAGCACATGGGGGGTAAGATCCCCATAGACTATGCTGATGAGAGCCGCAACAAGTTGGGCTCCCAGTCGGACACTGCACCAGAACCTCCAAGGGTTCCGAATTCGGGTAGGCAGCCCCTCGCTAAGGAGGGCAAGCCGGCCGTGCCGATGACCTCCGTTGCACCAGAGGCGTCATATAGTCTGCTGGAAGTGCTTCGCGGCGCTTCCATGGATGAAGAGCACCGTACTCTTATGAGTACGGTGATTCAGAAGGTTCGGTCCGCCAAAAGTGGATTGACCGAAGCATGCACTAGCCTCCTGACAGGCTTTGAGGTAAGTAATCGAAAGTGTGAGAAATTATCACCCAATAGACAGTAGCCCCTGATACTCTGTTTGGTGTTCGGAAAGAAAAGCCAAACGGAGGGTCAACTCTGAACCGCAGGAGTCTAACAGTATGTGTCTATGTGAATAAGCAGGCGGTGCTGCTTGCCGCTGCTGCCCGCATGACAGAGGTCGCCGGACTCAAACGAGACCTGAAGCAGGCCAAAGAGGAGCTCAGCCTCACGAAGAGGCAGCTCAAAGAGAACAAAGGTGAGTGACACCCCATTCATGTGTCGTATAGAGGGGGGGAAATTGGTGACGCTAACAAAAAGCGTCATGATTTTTAATAGGGGCCACGACCAAAGTGGTGGCCCTGAAGAAAGCGCTATCCGAGGCCGAAGACAAGGCAGACTCGGAGCGCATTGAGCGTGAAAAGCAAGATGCTAGGGTGGGCGAGGTACAGTAAGAGCTCCAGGAGCTCGGTGAGAAGTTCGAGTCCTTGGAGTGTGACTTCAAGACAAAAGAGTCTGAGCTTGCGTAGGCCCTTCTGAGCATGAAAGACGCCAAGGCCGAAGCCCAAAAGGCCCAGCAGGAAATCCAGGCGGCCAAGAAGATAGCGGCGGGTAAGGCATTCATTATGCAAAGCGAGCATGTGGAGGAGACATTTCTTTTACTTACCCGAGTTCGGAGCTCCCCAGGGGCATTTGCAGATCTGCCACGCAGCATATCGGATGCCACGGAGTTCTACCGTGCATGCCGTGGAGGGGAGCTCGACGGAGAAGTTGTTCTGGTCCCAGTATGCTAGAGCCGAACACCCAATGCCTCTGAGTGACCAACTGAAGCAAGTGGTTGAACTCCACAGGGCGGCCGAAGTGGCCATGAAGGACTTCATAGTTCAGATGTGGCCTGGTGAGCCCCTGCCCGACAGCTACTTTGGCCTTATAAAGCGGATCGTAAATGCCTGTCCGCGGCTTAAAGTTATCAAGCGATCCATTTGTATTGAGGGTGCTCGCTGGGCCTTTGCATGTGCGAAAATGCATTAGGCCAAGCTGGATGCAGAGAAGCTGGTGAAGGATGGACCACCGGAGGGCAAGGCGCATCGCTACCCCGAGAAATATTATGATGGCATTATGAAAGGCGCTCGTCTCATGGCCGATGAATGTACCAAGGACACAATCTTTGAGTGAATGTACTCACGTCGTCTTTGTAATTTGAAAACAAATTTGTTTGCGCTATATGGCGCTTTGTTGATTTAAAATATTATCTTCTGTGTGGCTGTTTATAAAATTCTGAAAGTAGGCCAGTCGTCGGCTTCCGCCCCCGCGTAACTAGTACTGGGGTATTCGTGGAAAACCCAAACACTCTTTATCCAAATTTTTGGTCCTTGAAGGAGGTGTTTGGTGCAGCGAACAAGGTAATCGGACTATGCGGCTTTATAACTCTCACTTAGCCATAGAAGTCTACAATTTTAAATTTCGGTGAAGCCCCTAGAATTCGGAAAGCCGAATTGGGGCGCTATACATGCCTAAATCGGACAAGGCCGATTCCTCGCCTGAAGCGGAAAAAATCTTTAAGGATTTTAAGACCTCTCGAACAGCGACCAGCTCTCGCCGCATCATGACAGTCAGCTTTCGGCTTTCTCTACTGAGGTGCTCGTCCGGAAGAACCGAGACACAATCGCAGTACATCTCCCTGCGCTACCTTAGCCGATATAACGGAACGTAAGGTACCAAAACAAGGGAGCCGGGCAAACCCAACTATTGACCCAAGACATGATTCGGAGCTGATGTATATGATGCTATAAGTTCGGGGTGCCGCACTGTTGAAAGTGTTCGGACTTATCTTGCCGTATTATGGGGCACCATAAGAAGCCCCTGGCAAACTGAACGTACCAAAGTGTACGGATTCAATATTAAATAAACATTTTTAGGGAAAATGTGAAGATAGGAATAATAAGTTGACGCTATATATTATGTCCCATTGTTAAATAATACGTCCAAGCGTATGTGTACAACTAATGTGTTAAGCAGAAGCAAATAGGACTATTTAACATGTCCTGTCCAAGGGCAGGCCGCATGCGGGTATGTAAAACAGGTATAACGATCATTGACAGATACCACCTGAGTATTCCCTTTGTGCGCAAAGCCTTTTGCCTCCTTGGTTTTCCCTCCTGTGATAAGTCTGATGATCCGTCTCTCTAAAAAGGCTGCACGAAAGTAGGGTCCTGGAAGAGAAAGAAGGTTATTAAAGTATGTTGCGGTTGAACCGCACTGTTTACCTCATCACCGTTGCGCCTCCACCTATGCCCATGGTATTTTGAGTGTGTAATTGTGTACGCGCGGCGCAAATGCTACCTCAATGGGGCTAGGGCGGAGGCGGGACTGCTAGTCGTGCTATTGGCGTGCCTGGCGATCCTGTTGCAGGGTACTCCGGACTCGCTTGACGGTGTTCGGGGTTGTTGTTGTCGGATTGGCGGTTTGCCGGAGAAGGCTGCTTTGAACTTCTGTCGCGAGGGCCGCGGTGTGCTCTTCTGTACCGAGAGAGCGGTCTGTGTTTCCATTGACTGTTATAACCCCACGAGGTCCTGGCATCTTGAGCTGGAGGTATGCATAGTGTGGTACCGCATTGAATCGAGTGAATGCGGTTCGTCCAAGTAGTGCGTGATAGCCACTACGGAAAGGGACGATATCAAAGATTAACTCCTCACTTCAGAAGTTATCCGGGGATCAGAAGACCACTTCCAGTGTTATGGAGCCCGTACAACGGGCCTCTACTCCTGGAATTACACCTTTGAAGGTGGTTTTGGTGGGCTTGATCCTTGAAGGATCGATGCCCATTTTGCGCACTGTGTCCTGATAAAGCAGGTTTAGGCTACTGCCACCATCCATAAGGACTCGCATGAGGTGGAATCCGTCGATGATTGGGTCAAGGACCAATGCAGCTGAACCGCCATGACCGATGATGGTAGGGTGATCCCTACGATCAAAAGTGATCGGACAGGCTAACCATGGGTTGAACTTTGGGGCGACTGGCTCCATCGCATAGACGTCCCTTAGTGCTCGCTTTCGTTCCCATTTGGGAATGTGGGTGGCATAGATCATGTTTACCATTTTCACTTGGGGAGGAAATTTCTTCTGTCCCCCCATATTCGGATGCCAGGGCTCCTTGTCATCATCGCTGTGGAGCCCCTTGTCCTTGTTTTCGGCATTTATTTGCCGGCCTGTTTGAACACCCAGCAATCTCTGTTAGTGTGGTTGGATGGCTTATCAGGGGTGCCATGAATTTGGCACGAGTGATCAAGTATGCGGTCCAGACTCGACGATCCCTGATTGTTTATTTTGAACGACTTTTTCCGCTGACCGGATTTTGAGCCACTGAATCCGGCGTTGACTGCCGTGTCTTCGGTGTTGTCACCATTGTTCTGGCGCTTGTGTCTGTTGCGCCGTGGCTTGCCGTTACTATCGCGAACCTCTGAAGTGCCGGATGTTCTAGACGAGGTGCTACTGCGAGTCAACCAGCTGTCCTCGCCCGCGCAGAAGCGGGTCATGAGTGTCGTGAGGGCCAACATGGACTTCGGTTTTTCTTGGCCGAGGTGTCGGGAGATCCACTCATTGCGGATATTATGCTTAAAGGCCGCCAAGGCTTCGGCATCCGGATAGTCGACAATTTGGTTCTTTTTAGTTAGGAACCGAGTCCAGAATTTCCTGGCTGACTCTCCGGGTTGTTGGGTAATGTGACTCAAGTCGTCAGCATCCGGTGGTCGCAGTAGGTGCCTTGGAAGTTGTCAAGGAACGCATCCTCCAGGTTTTCCCAACTGTCGATGGAATTTGCCGGCAGGCTATTCAGCCAGTGTCGGGCCGGTCATTTGAGTTTAAGGGGAAGATACTTGATGTCATGTAGATCATCACCGCGGGCCATGTGAATGTGGAGAAGGAAATCTTCGATCCATACCGCGGGGTTTGTTGTGCCATCGTATGATTCGATGTTTACGGGTTTAAACCCTTCTGGGAATTCGTGATCCATCACTTCGTCAGTGAAGCATAGGGGATGTGCGGCGCCTCTATGTCGGGCTATGTTGCTACGTTGTTCGAATAAGTCCGGTCGGCTATGTTCGGCCCGGCCGGACTTGTTAATAGTGTATCTGGCATGACGATCATTGATACATCTCCAACGTATCTATAATTTTTGATTGCTCCATGCTACTTTATCTACTGTTTTGGACTATATTGGGCTTTATTTTCCACTTTTATATTATTTTTGGGACTAACCTATTAATCGGAGGCCCAGCCCAGAATTGTTGTTTTTTGCCTATTTCAGTGTTTCGAAGAAACCGAATATCAAACGGAGTCCAAACGGAATGAAACCTTTGGGAACGTGATTTTCTCACCGAACATGATCCAGGAGACTTGGACCCTACTCCAAGACGTAACAGAGGCGGTCATGAGGGTGGGGGCGCCCCCCCCCCTAGGGCGCGCCCCCCTGCCTCATGGCCCCCCTGTTTCTCCACCGACGTACTCCTTCCTCCTATATATACCTATGTATCCCCAAACAATCAGAACAGGAGCCAAAAACCTAATTCCACCGCCGCAACCTTCTGTATCCACGAGATCCCATCTTGGGGCCTGTTCCGGAGCTCCGCCGGAGGGGGCATCCACCACGGAGGGCTTCTACATCAACACCATAGCCCCTCCGATGAAGTGTGAGTAGTTTACTTCAGACCTTCGGGTCCACAGCTAGTAGCTAGATGGCTTCTTCTCTCTTTTTGGATCTCCATACAATGTTCTCCCCCTCTCTCGTGGAGATGTATTTGATGTAATCTTCTTTTTGCGGTGTGTTTGTTGAGACCGATGAATTGTGGGTTTATGATCCAGTTTATCTATGAACAATAGTTGAATCTTCTCTGAATTCTTTTATGTATGATTGAGTTATCTTTGCAAGTCTCTTTGAATTATCCTTTTGGTTTGGCCAACTAGATTGGTAGTTCTTGCAATGGGAGAAGTGCCTAGCTTTGGGTTCAATCTTGCGGTGTCCTTTCCCAGTGACAGAAGGGGCAGCAAGGCACGTATTGTATTGTTGCCATCGAGGATAACAAGATGGGGTTTTTATCATATTGCATGAATTTATCCCTCTACATTATGTCATCTTGCTTAAGGCATTACTCTGTTTTTAACTTAATACTCTAGATGCATGCTGGATAGCGGTCGATGAGTGGAGTAATAGTAGTAGATGCAGAATCGTTTCGATCTACTTGTCTCGGACGGGATGCCTATGTACATGATCATACCTAGATATACTCATAACTATGCTCAATTCTGTCAATTGCTCAACAGTAATTTGTTCACCCACCGTAGAATATCTATGCTCTTGAGAGAAGCCACTAGTGAAACCTATGGCCCCCGGGTCTATTCTCATCATATCAATCTCCATTACTTTATTACTTGCTTTGTTTTTACTTTGCCTTTTACTTTTCACTTTGCATCTATCTATCAAAAATACCAAAAATATTATTTATCATCTCTATCAGATCTCACTCTCGTAAGTGATCGTGAAGGGATTGACAACCCCTAATCGCGTTGATTGTGAGGAGCTATCGTTTTGTGTAGGTACGAGGGACTTGTGCGTGCTCTCCTACTGGATTGATACCTTGGTTCTCAAAAACTGAGGGAAATACTTACGCTACTTTGCTGCATCATCCTCTCCTCTTCGGGGAAATCCAACGCAGTGCTCAAGAGGTAGCAAGAAGAATTTCTGGCACCATTGCCGGGGAGGCTCATGCAAGCAAGTCAACAATACCAAGTACCCATCAAAATCCATATCTCTCGCATTACATTATTTGCCATTTGCCTCTCGTTTTCCTCTCCCCCACTTCACCCTTGCCGTTTTATTCACCCTCTCTTTCCCAATCTCCTCCTCTCTTTCCCGTTTGCCTTTTCCCGTTGCCTTTCTGTTTGCTTGTGTGTTGGATTACTTGTTGCCATGGCGCAAGATAATACCAAATTGTGTGACTTCTCGAATACCAATAATAATGATTTCCTTAGTACTCTGATTGCTCCTCTTAATAATGATGAGTCTTGTGAAATCAATACCGCTTTGCTGAATCTTGTTATGAAATATCAATTCACCGGCCTTCCTAGTGAAGACGCTACTCATCTAGACAATTTTGTTGATTTGTGTGATATGCAAAAGAAGAAAGATACGGATAACAATATTGTCAAATTGAAGTTATTTCCGTTTTCACTTAGAGATCGTGCTAAAGTTTGGTTTTCGTCTTTGCCTAGAAACAGTATTGATTCTTGGAACAAGTGCAAAGATGCTTTTATCTCTAAGTATTTTCCTCCCGCTAAGATCATCACTCTTAGGAACGATATTATGAATTTTAGACAACTTGATCATGAGCATGTTGCCCAATCTTGGGAAAGAATGAAATTGATGCTTCGCAATTTCCCTACTCATGGTTTGAATTTATGGATGATCATGCAAAAAAATTATGCCGGATTGAATTTTGCTTCTAGAAATCTTTTAGATTCGGCCGTGGGAGGCACGTTTATGGAAATTACGTTAGGAGATGCTACAAAATTGCTTGATAATATTATGGCAAATTATTCGCAATGGCACACCAAAAGATCTTCTAGTAAAAAAGTGCATGCTATAGAAGAAATCAATGTTTTGAGTGAAAAGATGGATGAACTTATGAAGATGTTTGCTACTAAAAATACTCCTCTTGATCCCAATGATATGCCTTTGTCTACTTTGCTTGAGAATAATAATGAATCTATGGATGTGAATTTTGTTGGTAGGAATAGTTTTGGAAACAACGTGTATAGAGGGAATTTTAATCCTAGGCCTTATCCTAGTAATCCTTCTAATGATTATGGAAGTTCCTACAACAACTCTTATGGAAATTTTAATAAGATGCCCTCTGAATTTGAGAGTAGTGTTAAAGAGTTTATGAATTCACAAAAGAATTTTAATGCTTTGCTTGAAGAGAAATTGCTTAAAGTTGATGATTTGGCTAGGAACATTGATAGAATTTCTCTTGAAATCGTTTCTTTAAAGCTTATATCTATTCCTCCTAAGCATGATATCAATGAGTCTCTCAAAGCCATGATAATTTCCATTGATGAGTGCAAAGAAAGAACTGCTAGGATGCGTTCTTCCAAAGATGCCTTTATTAAAGCGTCTTCTTCCAATTCCTATGAAAATCAAGATGAAGATCTAAAAGTTATTGATGTGCCCCCCATTAAATCTTTGTTCTGCAATATGAATCTTGATGAAACTGAATATGATCTTCCTTTACCTAGAAGACGTTCTAAGAATTCGGAGTTTCTAGATCTTGATGATGAAATTGATGAAAGTGGGATTGAAAGAAATAAAAACCTAGATGTTGCTAAACCCACTATTTTGGATCTCAAGGAATTTAATTATGAAAATTTCTCTTTAATTGGTTGTATTTCCTTGTTGCAATCCGTGCTAGATTCTCCTCATGCTTATAGTCAAAATAAGGCCTTTACCGAACACATTGTTGATGCCTTGATGCAATCTTATGAAGAAAAACTTGAGTTGAAAGTTTCTATCCCTAGAAAACTCTATGATGAGTGGGAAACTACTATTAAAATTAAAATTAAATATTATGAGTTTCATGCTTTGTGTGATTTGGGTGCTAGTGTCTCTACTATTCCCAAAACTTTGTGTGATTTGCTAGATTTTCGTGACTTTGATGATTGCTCTCTAAACCTGCATCTTGCAGATTCCACTATTAAAAAGTCTATGGGAAGAATTAATGATGTTCTTATTGTTGCAAATAGGAATTATGTGCCCGTAGATTTTATCGTTCTTGATATGGATTGCAATCCTTCATGTCCTATTATTCTTGGTAGGCATTTCCTTAGAACGATTGGTGCAATTATTGATATGAAGGAAGGGAATATTAGATTCCAATTTCCATTAAAAAAGGGCATGGAACACTTCCCTAGAAAGAAAATGAAATTACCATATGAATCTATCATGAGAGCTACTTATGGATTGCCTACCAAAGATGGCAATACCTAGATCTATCCTTGCTTTTATGCCTAGCTAGGGGCGTTAAACGATAGCGCTTGTTGGGAGGCAACCCAATTTTACTTTTGTTTTTTGTTTTTGCTTCTGTTTAGGAATAAATAATCCATCTAGCCTCTGTTTGGATGTGGTTTTATGTTTTAATTAGTGTTTATGCCAAGTAGAACCTATAGGATAACCTACGATGATAGTTGATTTGATTCTGCTGAAAAACAGAAACTTTGCGCGCACGAATATAATTTTGTTAAATCACAGGAACGTGATTTTGCGTTGATTATTTTTGCTGCTGATCAATAAATAAATTGTACAGGACTTCCTATTTTGGTAGAAGTTTTAGAGTTCCATAAGTTTGCGTTAGTTACAGATTACTACAGACTGTTCTGTTTTTGACAGATTCTGTTTTGCGTGTGTTGTTTGCTTATTTTGATGAATCTATGGCTAGTAAAATAGTTTATAATCCATAGAGAAGTTGGAATACAGTAGGTTTAACACCAATATAAATAAATAATGAGTTCATTACAGTACCTTGAAGTAATCTTTTGTTTTCTTTCTCTAACGGAGCTCACGAGATTTCTATTGAGTTTTGTGTTGTGAAGTTTTCAAGTTTTGGGTGAATTCTTTTGATGGATTATGGAACAAGGAGTGGCAAGAGCCTAAGCTTGGGGATTCCCATGGCACCCCCAAGATAATCCAAGGAAACCAAAAATTCAAAGCTTGGGGATGCCCCGGAAGGCATCCCCTCTTTCGTCCACTTCCATCGGTAATTTACTTGGAGCTATATTTTTATTCACCACATGATATGTGTTTTGCTTGGAGCGTCTTGTATTATTTGCGTCTTTGCTTTTTAGTTTACCACAATCATCCCTGCTGTACACACCTTTTGAGAGAGCCATACATGAATTGGAATTTATTAGAATACTCTATGTGCTTCACTTATATCTTTTGAGCTTGATAGTTTTGCTCATAGTGCTTTACTTATATCTTTTGAGTGTGATAATTTTTGCTCTAGTGCTTCACTTAGATATTTTAGAGCAAGGTGGTGGATTTGTTTTAAAGAAACTATTGATCGCTCATGCTTCACTTAGATTGTTTTGAGAGTCGTTAGTAGCATGGTAATTTGCTTAATGTTAATATACTTGGTATTAAAGATATGTGAAACTTTCTTTTGAGTGAATTGAATACTAAGATAAGTTTGATGCTTGATAATTGTTTTGAGACATGGAGGTGATGATATCAAAGTCGTGCTAGTTGAGTAATTGTGAATTTGAGAAATGCTTGTGTTGAAGTTTGCAAGTCCCGTAGCATGCACGTATGGTTAAAGTTGTGTAACAAATTTGAAACATGAAGTGTACCTGGCTTGTGCATCCCTATGAGTGGCGGTCGGGGACAGGCGATGGTCTTTTCCTACCAATCTATCCCCCTAGGAGCATGCACGTAGTACTTGATTTTTGATGACTTCTAAATTTTTTCAATAAGTATATGAGTTCTTTTGACTAATGTTGAGTCCATGGATTATACGCACTCTCATCTTTCCGCCTTTTCTAGCCTCTTCGGTACCGTGCATTGCCCTTTCTCACCTTGAGAGTTGGTGCAAACTTCGCCGGTGCATCCAAACCCCGTGATACGATACGCTCTATCACACATAAACCTCCTTATATCTTCCTCAAAACAGCCACCATACCTACCTATCATGGCATTTCCGTAGCCATTCCGAGATATATTGCCATGCAACTTCCATCATCATTATCATGACATACATTACTATTGTCATATTGCCATTGCATGATCATGTAGTTGACATCATATTTGTGGCAAAGCCACCATGCATTATTTTTCATACATGTCACTCTTTATTCATTGCACCATCCCGGTACACCGCCGGAGGCATTCATATAGAGTCATATCTTGTTCTAAGTTTCGAGTTGTAATCCTTATGTTGTAATCAATAGAAGTGTGATGATCATCATTATTAGAGCATTGCCCAAATAATAATAAAAAAGAAAGGCCAAAAGAAAAAAAAAGGGCCCAAAAAAAAGAAAATAAAAAGGTCAATGCTACTATCTCTTTTCCACACTTGTGCTTCAAAGTAGCACCTTGTTCTTCATGTAGTGAGTCTCATATATTGTGCTTCAAAGTAGCACCTTGTTCTTCATGTAGTGAGTCTCATAAGTTGTCTTTTTATACTAATGGGAATTTTTCATTATATAACTTGGCTTGTATATTCCTACAATGGGCTTCCTCAAATGCCCTAGGTCTTCGTGAGCAAGCAAGTTGGATGCATACCCACTAGTTTTCTTTTGTTGAGCATTCATAGCTCTAGTGCATCCGTTGCATGGCAATCCCTACTCCTCATGTTGACATAAATTAATGGGCATCTCCATAGCCCGTTGATTATCCTCGTCAATGTGAGACTTTCTCCTTTTTTGTCTTCTCCACACAATCCCCATCATCATATTCTATTCCACCCATAGTGCTATATCCATGGCTCACGCTCATGTATTGCGTGAAGATTGAAAAAGTTTGAGATTATTTAAGTATGAAACAATTGCTTGGCTTGTCATCGGGGGTATAGAAGTTGGGAACATCTTTGTGTGACAAAAATGAAGCATAGCCTAACTATATGATTTTGTAGGGATGAACTTTCTTTTGCCATGCTATTTTGAGAAGACATGATTTCTTTGATTAGTATGCTTGAAGTATTATTATTTTTGTGTCAATATGAACTTTTGTCTTGAATCTTTTGGATCTGAATATTCATGCCACAATTAAGAAGATTTACATTGAAATTATGCCAAAGTATCACTCCGCATCAAAAATTCTTTTCTATCATTTACCTACTCGAGGACGAGCAGGAATTAAGCTTGGGGATGCCTGATACGTCTCCGGCGTATCTATAATTTTTGATTGCTCCATGTTACTTTATCTACTCTTTTGGACTATATTGGGCTCTATTTTCCACTTTTATATTATTTTTGGGACTAACCTATTAACCGGAGGCCCAGCCCAGAATTGCTGTTTTTTGCCTATTTCAGTGTTTCGAAGAAACGGAATATCAAATGGAGTCCAAACGGAATGAAACCTTCAGGAATGTGATTTTCTCACCGAACGTGATCCAGGAGACTTAGACCCTACTCCAAGACATAACAGAGGCGGTCACGAGGGTGGGGGCGCCCCCCCCCCCTAGGGTGCGCCCCCCTGCTTCGTGGCCCCCCTGTTGCTCCACCGACATACTCCTTCCTCCTATATATACCTACGTATCCCCAAACCATAAGAACAGGAGCCAAAAACCTAATTCCACTGCCGCAACCTTCTGTATCCACGAGATCCCATCTTGGGGCCTATTCCGGAGCTCCGCCGGAGGGGGCATCCACCACGGAGGGCTTCTACATCAACACCATAGCCCCTCCGATGAAGTGTGAGTAGTTTACTTCAGACCTTCGGGTCCATAGCTAGTAGCTAGATGGCTTCTTCTCTCTTTTTGGATCTCAATACAATGTTCTCCCCCTCTCTCGTGGAGATCTATTCGATGTAATCTTCTTTTTGCGATGTGTTTGTTGAGACCGATGAATTGTGGGTTTATGATCCAGTTTATCTATGAACAATATTTGAATCTTCTCTGAATTCTTTTATGTATGATTGAGTTATCTTTGCAAGTCTCTTCGAATTATCCTTTTGGTTTGGCCAACTAGATTGGTAGTTCTTGCAATGGGAGAAGTGCTTAGCTTTGGGTTCAATCTTGCGGTGTCCTTTCCCAGTGACAGAAGGGGCAGCAAGGCACGTATTGTATTGTTGCCATCAAGGATAACAAGATGGGGTTTTTATCATATTGCATGAATTTATCCCTCTACATCATGTCCTCTTGCTTAAGGCGTTACTCTGTTTTTAACTTAATACTCCAGATGCATGCTAGATAGCGGTCGATGAGTGGAGTAATAGTAGTAGATGCAGAATCGTCTCGATCTACTTGTCTTGGACGTGATGCCTATATACATGATCATACCTAGATATACTCATAACTATGCTCAATTCTGTCAATTGCTCAACAGTAATTTGTTCACCCACCGTAGAATATATATGCTCTTGAGAGAAGCCACTAGTGAAACCTATGGCCCCCGGGTCTATTCTCATCATATCAATCTCCATTACTTTATTACTTCCTTTGTTTTTACTTTGCCTTTTACTTTTCACTTTGCATCTATCTATCAAAAATACCAAAAATATTATTTATCATATCTATCAGATCTCACTCTCGTAAGTGACCGTGAAGGGATTGGCAACCCCTAATCGCGTTGGTTGCAAGGAGCTATCGTTTTGTGTAGGTACGAGGGACTTGTGTGTGGTCTCCTACTGTATTGATACCTTGGTTCTCAAAAACTGAGGAAAATACTTATGCTACTTTGCTGCATCATCCTCTCCTCTTCGGGGAAATCCAACGCAGTGCTCAAGAGGTAGTAATCATCGTCACATGTTGGGGCGCGCCTGTCGGTGTCAAAACCGGCGAATGCCGGGTAGGGGGTCCTGATCTGTGCGTCAAGGCCGATGGTAACAGGAAGCGAGGGACACAGATGTTTACCCAGGTTCGGGCCCTCTCGATGGAGGTAAAACCCTACTTCCTGCTTGATTAATATTGATGATATGGGTAGTACAAGAGTAGATGTACCACGAGATCGTAGAGGCTAAACCCTAAGAGCTAGCCTATGATGGTATGATTGTAATTGTGATCGGCCTTCTAAGGACCAACCTCTCCGGTTTATATAGACACCGGAGAGAGCTAGGGTTTACATGGAGTCGATTACAAGAAAGGAAAGATAATATCCGGATCGCCAAGCTTGTCTTCCACGCAAAGGAGAGTCCCATCTGGACACGGGCCGAAGTCTTGAGTCTTGTATCTTCATGCTTCAATAGTCCGGATGTTGTACACAGTCCGGCTGTCCGGATACCCCCTAATCCAGGACTCCCTCAGTAACCCCTGAACCAAGCTTCAATGACGATGAGTCCGGCGTGCAGTATTGTCTTCGGCATTGCAAGGCGGGTTCCTCCTCCGAATACTCCAAAGCGGTTATCGAACACGTAGACCGTTTCCAGATCTGCAAGATGATCTTCACATGGTATAGATCTGATTTGCTGGCAATCTTCGTGCGTCGTGCCCTTGCATCGTGGCTTGGTCCAACGTGAACCGATGTTTCTTACCCCATAACGACTCGTGTTACGAGGCGGTTTTATTGGCATGTCCCGTCGAGGCAGAGATCGTGTTCCTCTTATTGCGGGATTTTCCATCAATATGAGCGTGTGTGACCCCATGACGGTTGTTGGTATAACCCCGTGTGTTTTTAGATAAGCCTCAAACGGTCACACCGGGGACTCTTGATATTCACCTTCTTTATAAAGGGGTCGAGACCTACGCCTCTTTTTTCACCTTTATCGCGCCTTCTCGCACCTCAAGTTCTAACATCCAAAACCTAAGTTCCACCCCTCTGGAATCCTCCAATATGTCCGGCTCTGACCCTCAAGGCCGGTGGGTGTCCTCCTCGATTGAAGAGAAGGACATTGCAAAGCTTAGGGAGGTCGGATACCTGACCGCAGACATCCAGCACAGGCTTCCTGCTCCAGGGCAGGTCATCCCTACGCCGGAGCCTAATGAGTGTGTCGTTTTTGTCCCACACTTCCTCCGCGGTTTGGGTTTCACCCTCGATCCCTTCGTGAGGGGGCTCATATTCTATTATGGGTTGGATTTTCATGATCTGGCTCCAGACGCTATCCTCCATATCTCATCGTTTATTATTGTGTGCGAGGCTTTTCTCCACGTCACCCCGCACTTCGGCTTATGGCTTAAGACCTTCAATGTGAAGCCGAAGATGATCGGGGGCGACATGTGGAGTGCGGAGGTGCTGTAATAAGCAGAAACGCCGACGCCCCATGGCCGGAGGGTTCTTTCCCAGAAGTATCTGATGTATGGCAGCAGAGGGGGTTTTATGTTACGGCCCCAAGGGGCACAAAGTGGGTAGCCGCCCCTGAGTTCAACTCGGGCCCTCCATCACAGTTGGCGTCCTGGACAGAAGTAGGATGGAATTGGGGGCCCGCAGGTGACGTACCAGTATTGCAGAACCGCATCCGGGAGCTTCTTGAGAGGGATATCAACCTTGTCAGCGTAATGCAAGTGATGTTAATCCGGCGGATGTTGTCGTGCCAACACTGGCCTCTCCGGATGTGGGAGTTCAATCCGGAGGGTCCGCGGACTGTCAAGCACTTCTTCAGCTTGAAGCCCGAAGAGATGTGCAAATTATTCTTTGGACAGAAAGTAGTATGTCCGGACACCATCGAGGATGCGGGCCTGAGCTGTAATCGCCTAGATACCCAAGTAAGTAGCCTTGATACCGGACACCCTGTTTTGTATTTATCATGACTGTTTGTTCTGACAATCATCCGCGTCCAGGAATGGCTCAGCAAGGCGGAGAGAATCAGGTGTCCGGCACCGCTTCCCGAAGGCTCGCCCGCCCCTACTATGGCCAAGATGCTCGACCAGGTACTCATCGGAATGCCCTCGGGGAAAGACAAGGGGAGGGGCGAAGAATCCGAACCCCACATGCTACGCATCCGAACCGGGGGAATGGTTACCTCCACCAAGGAGGATAGTCGGGGAGGGGAGGCTAAGGCCTCCTCTCCACACGGGAAGAAGAGGGCCGCCTCCGAAGATTTGGAGGCGGAGATACCCAAATTAGGGGAAAAAACATCCCCAGGGGGCCTTGCCTTGACAGGCACCCTCACCACACTATGCCCTCCAACGGGCCAGCCCTCCACCGAGCTGTAAGTCAATCTACAATCCGATGGTACTGTGTTTCTCCTAGATCAATAACCAGGGTTCAACTTTTTGCAGTCCGGCCAGCAGCTCCTCTCAACGGGGTTCGTCTTCGGGGAACCTTCCTCCGGAGATGATGGAGAGCGAGACCCCACCCCCTTCTCTGACTCATTAAGCGGGCGACGCCGAGGTGTCGTCATGGAGGAGTCCGGATCTGCCGAAGCCGGGAGTCAATCCGTCAGCCGCCCTGCACCCGGAGATTTTGGCTACAATGAGGGGCGATGGAAAGAGTCCAACACAGTTCGATGTCCGGCCGGACGTACTGACGGGCTTGCTGGAGCGAGCTGTGCTCTCGGAGGAGCACCGCTCATTAATGAGCACGGTGCTCAAGAGGATTTCATCCGCTACAAGCGGTTTGAATGAAGCATTCACAAGTCTGCTCAGAGGCTTTGAGGTACGTAATGAAGAATGCACTGCTTCTTTAGCTGTGAGGCACGCGGTAGGTGTGCTCCATATAGATAGTAGCCCCTGAGACTCTGGTTGTCTGCCCTAGGCAGCAAAAGGAGGATCATAAA
Source organism: Triticum aestivum (assembly GCF_018294505.1). NCBI lineage: Eukaryota > Viridiplantae > Streptophyta > Magnoliopsida > Poales > Poaceae > Triticum > Triticum aestivum. Next base: position 238,917,033 of record NC_057804.1, read on the forward strand.
CCAATGATTTATGTTGTAAATATGTGCAGCTACCTGTGGGTCCAGCCGTCGGCCCGTCCGTTGAAGTTGCCGAACTGACGAGGCAAATTGGGTCGATTGATGCCGATATCACTCTGATAAATGAGCGGCTGGATAAATCACAAGGTATGTGTCTTGTCTTTCCATTGCATAGGAAAATATTAAGGTGGCACATATTAATGTAATATGTTCGGACTATAGATGGTGCTGCTGTCGTGGAGGCCCTGAGGGCGGAACTTGCTCTAGCCAAGGAACAAGCTCGGGTGAGCAATGCGGCTGCCCTAAAGGCGGCCGAGGAACAGACAGCCGAACAGGCTGCTCATCACCGAAGCGAGGAAAAGGTAGCCGAAATGGCTATCGAGTTAAAAAATGCCGCTGACTGGTATGAGCTCCTGAAAAGGGAGCATGAGGATAAATCGGCTGACCTGAGCAAGGCACTTAATGCCACAAAGGAAATACGGACCGAGCTCAGGGGTGTGCGGGAGGAGCTTCAACAGGCCGGTAAAATCGCGGCTGGGGGCTCCTACTTGCTGCGGATGAAGTTCTTCGATCCCAAGTACGCTCCCCTGGATGGACGTTGGAGTTTGGCGGACGCCTACGTGGACCTGGCAAAGAGTACGGCTGATGCTATGGAGTTCTTCAAAGATCAGGGTGAGAAGGAGGTGGAGAAGCTTTTCTGGTCGTAGTTCAATGCTCCCACTCGCCCGCTACCGTTAAGTGATAGGATGGCTGCTGTAGCGGAGCTTCACAGGCTGTCCGGTCTTGCAATGCAGTCTATAATAGACCATCTTTGGCTGAAGGGGCCTAAGCCGGACAGTTACTTTTGTTTGGTGCAACAGTTACATGGGGCCGTGCCTCGGATCGATGCCACGAGGAGGTCGGCATGCATAGAGGGTGCGTGGATGGCCCTTTCCCACGTTAAAGCGTATTGGACGGATATGGATGCCACTATGATAGCGTCTCAGGATCCGGTGGGGGGCCAATATCCGGCCGGGCACTACTTGGCGCAGGTCACAGAGGGTGCCCGCCTGATAGAGGCGCAGTGCCTGAAGAATCTCCTATTCGAGTGATGATTCAAATCATTGTAAACACAATGTTTATTTTGATTATAAGGCTATATTTATAATGTTTATCTGAAAATATGATTGTGTCCCCTGTGCGGCCGTTTA